>NC_055997.1:4535807-4835807 GCF_018446385.1 Zingiber officinale | reverse complement strand
TATTCCTCTGCTAATTCAATTATCCATAAACAATGATGCCGTCATTGGAAAGGTCACATTCCTTTCTTAGTCAAACCAAGAAACTTCTTGATTAACATATGTGTGCCAAAATAACTTTTATTCACACACATATTAACTACCGAGGGGAAAAAAATTTGGTCAAAGATATAATCAACCACTTTGATCTCATATCTTTATGAGTAAAACATTCGTTTCAAATTTTAGACTTAACTCAAGAGCGTGACCGTAAGGACGGCTCAAACTTAAAATACATTAAAAATTTTATCATTAGATATCTAGTCTTGATATTGAATCAAAACGGACACCACCTATAGGGTAACTAATCAGAGCGTTAAGAGGCGTCATTCAACTTTCAAGCTGCTAGATCAACGAAGGAGATCAATAAATAATTACTCATTATTTAATTTCTTAGATAACTAATTATCCATTTATCATATATATTAATAATCATATTATTAATTAGACAACTCATGTCTTAATTACCTAGGTCTATAGAATTCTTAATTCTTTTATAATTCTAATTAATCTTGGTCATGTATTACCTAGAACTAACATAAACAATTTATTAATTACAATTATACATGATGTTTGCGACATGTGACATGCTGTAATGCATAGGATAGACACACCTAATTCTAAATGACATATTACTATCATGAACATCAGGAATCATTGAGTAAAATATGGAATTGTCTTAAACTTGTATTCTTTAATTTCCTCTATTTAGTAGTTCATGACCTTGAAATATTTTGATAAAATTATAAAATCAACTAATTGAATTAATTTTGTCAACTTTTGGAATTCAACTATTTAACTTTCTATAATTACATTAATTATCAAAATTATTAAACAAATTGACTATTTCGAATAAAATAATTTTATTCCTTCTTGTTCGATGATTATATATTATATTAATTATCAAAATTATATTTAACTTTTGATAGTTACATTAATTATAAAAACTATTAAATATTAAAATTAATTTGAACATGAAACGGTGCTTTCAAAATTCAATTTGTCCACTGAAATAATCAAAATACTTAACTTTTGATAATTATATTAATTATCAAAACTATTAAATATATCACCTAATTTGAAATAAATATACTTGAACAGTGGGGTCTTTGAGGCTAATAAATGCATGGTAGAATTTGAAAACTACCCATCTGTAAAATTCAAACTCTTTGGTAATTAGAGAGAATAATTTTGGTTTGATATAAATAATAAAATCAGATACAAACGTACATCGAACAAATTCATGCGTTAATAAAATTAGCCAATTTCTATCAATGCATTAATAAAAAAATATAATTCATGACATTCAATCAAACATCTAACAAATCATGTGGTCATCTATATAATTAAAATATCATAATACTTTCTACTCTAATATTATTTATTGGTTTTTAATTGTTCGATGCATTGCAGAAGGTGTCTAAAATTAGATTAAAAAACTTTTAATTTTTTTTCACAATAAAATATTTTTATTTAGATCGAACAAATTATCTTATTTAATTATAAGAATTTTTACAAAATCTCTTATAATTCAACATGCAAATATTATAATATTTTATTTACAATTCTACAAAAGAGATTAGAATCATTACTGGATATTTTTTGGATCTTGAGTTCATGTCTAAGATTCGTAGGTCATCGGAATTGTTTCAATACCACGATCTTCCTCACCAATTTTTCAATCAACTAATGGACAAAAGTGTGAGCTAACTCTCCTAACTTTTCTCACAACTATAGAATTTTTCACAAAAATTCTCATCCCAAGAGGGAGGGACATGTATTATATAGCATAAGAGAGAGGAGAATGTGTAATATAAAATGAGAGAGAAGAAATGAAAGAGAAAGAGGGAAATGTGTGTATTATAAAATTTGTGAGAAGATTTATAATATTGCCAAATATTTGATTTCTCTCTTTTATATTTTATCTGTAATCAAATTATAAATAGAATATTCTCTCTAGTTTAAATAATAAACAATTTTATTTAAGAGTATCCGATTACACGAAATGGTTCGGGACCATGAACCCATAATTTCAAGCTCCAATAAATTTAGATAAAATTAATTAAAGCTTTTTAGTTAATTATCTAATTTATTAACTCCATTATTATTCCACTAAAACTCGAAATTGTACTCTTGAAAATTATGGAACATATTTACTCAAAAGATATGAACAATCCATTGATATAATCATTACATGACGATTAACACTCTGTTCAAGGTTCACAAATAGAGATGGATGTACCTCCTCCATGTTGGCCTACGGACGGGTTGGCAGAGGCGCTCAAGGCGAACGAATCACTTTTTGCCACAAATAGAGCCAGGTGAAATTACCATTTACCTCTCTTTTTGTTTATAAAACCTTAAGTACCTAGTGAACAGTTAATTCATAATCTAATTATGAATTAGAGCTGTCAAATTATTCAGTGCTAGAATCAATACTCAAGAGAACCATTTTAGCATCCTTTCGGAAGTTATAGATTTCGTATTTATTAATCATACTGCTAGTTGAATGTATAACCGATTCTCCAAAATGTTAGTGTTACACTTATTATTAAAATAGGTTTTAACAAACAAATCAAGAGACCTGTTAATACGAACAAGGAGTCTTTGACTACTCAAGATTTAGATTGATCTACATATGATCATCTTAGCGATGTTGATTTGAGTCTTTATAATGATACTTTAAACATAGACTCTTAAATCACATCTGGTCCTTGCCCTATATAATCATATTATATAAAATGTCTCTGCTTAGTGTCACTACATTGATTGTCCTATAAGACTATCATATTCATAATGTCAGCAAACTGCATTAATGATTACCAATTAAAGATCTATACTTTAATCAATTATGGGCATTTTAAATATATTAACTATGATTTTAATTCTCTTGTATATAACAATCTTATATGCTAAAATCATAGTTACAACAATATATTATGGATTTTATATAGATATTTATTTTTATATAAGTAAGCATAAAATAATCAAATAATAAAATAAATACTTCTTTTATTTCATTCAGCATAATATCTGGTAGGCTAACATAGGGAGAGATTTGAGGGAAGAAGAATTGGCGTATAAAAATAGTTTTAATTTTTGAGGATTGATCCTATTTTTTTTTTAGTGAGACAAGACTCTAATATTTTTATAATTGTATATACCTTTAAGGGTTGCAAAAAATTGAGGTGGGGCAACTGCCCCACCATAGCTATACGTGGCTCCACCCCTACTTGCGTGTGTAATGTAATACATGAACACATGCGGAAAACATACCCTCTTTAATAAAAAAAATAATTTAATTCTTTATATCATATATTAAACTGATAAGAATAAATATTACACTTAATCTTAACCAAAAGCGCATCCAAAAATTAGGTAATGGTAGGGTGCACCATACCGATGCAATAGTGCAATGATAGAGTGACGCTTAAGAATACTAGCAGCAAGCTACTATAACGGACCCCCTATAAAAATGAATTTAATAACATACTTGATCTTAGTCAAAAAGGTGAGAACAGTATGGTTTTTAACATCGCCAACTCAAGGTATTTATAAAAGATTCTCTGCTTGCAGTGTTATCAATTCTAAGATGTGGGACTAAAAAGAACTTTAGATTTCTAATTGATTAATGAGAAAAATTCTCAATAATATACCACAGCAGAATTTCGAACTTTAGGTCACTGATTGATGCATTGTGAAAATTACTAATAAACCTTAAAATTATTTTCGATATAAATAATAAAAAGGATATTAATGTACTTTCATTTTGGATTTCACCAAAGTTAGTAAAGGGGGAGATTCTTACTAAAATAGTAAAAAGTAAGATATATAAGACATGAAATTGACATGACTAAACGGTATAATTTTTCAATATAAAGCTATGTCGTTCAACATATGGTATTTTGACAAGATCTATCAAACTTGACAACATATGGTATTTTTGATTACGTATTATGGTCTAATTATATATATATATATATATATGGTAAATCGAAAAGCGCTCATGACAGGTGGCTCAGAAATCCAGCATCCCTTGGGTCAAGGTTGACCAGGTTGACCAAGCTTGAGTTGGCTAAAGTTTGAGTCTTGCTGTTTGGGTTTCGATATTTGACAATACATGGAGACTGACAGTATGTGGAGCTTGCAGATGCAATCATCCGATTGGGGAGATTGCTGGAGCAATTCCCTTCTGGTTAAGGTTTGACCAGATTGATGTGAAGAAGAGTCAAGTAGGTCAAGGTTGACTGGATACTTGACTGGGAAGTCCTGGTGAGTGAAGTCAGACAGTTGGGAAGTCTTGGTGAGTGAAGCCAGACAGTTGGGAAGTCCTGGTGAGTAAAGCTAGGCAGTTAGGAAGTCCTGGTGAGTGAAGCCAGGCAGTTGGGAAATCCTAATGAGTGAAGTCAGGTGAAAGACCTAGTGAGTGAAGCTAGGCAGAAGGGAAATCCTGGTGAGTGAAGTCAGGTGAAAGACCTGGTGAGTGAATCCAGGAAGATGGGAAGTCCTGGTGAGTGAAGCCAGGCAGTTGGGAAGTCCCAGTGAGTGAAGCCAGGTAGAAGTTAAAGTCCTGGTTGGTGAAGCCAGGCACGGGAAAATCCAGGTGGGTTAAGGCTGATCGATTGGGAGACTGGAAATCGCGCGAGGAGTGCTGAATCAATCGAGCAATCAATTCAGGGCGTTTCTAGAGAGCACAAAGGCACTCTGGATCAATCGACCGATCGATCCAAAGCCTCCCCAATCGATTGAGAGTCATTCAATCGATTAGGGTCCGACCGTTGCGTAGGTTATAGCCGTTGGCGAGCGATTTCTGCGTAGACTTCTTCGGCTTTCTTCTCCAGGTGACCACAGCGATCCTTCCAGCGATTTCTCTCTCATAGCCAGATCTTGAAGGCTCTTGGGGACAAGTGTAGCTACACTTCTAAGGTTCAAGAGGCAACAACGAGCAACAAGTAAGCAAAAAGAAGAAGTTTTATTTGCATATTTTGTATTTTCTTCTTGTGTGAGTTGTATTTGTTGTGTGGGTTTGTATAAGACTTCTCCGCCTTCAGTAGTTACCGTAAAGGAGTATTTTTACTAGTGGAGTGTGTGTCGTGTGTGGATCCTTGGATTAGTCACCTCTTCTTGAGGTGGATACCAAGTAAATCCTTGTGTTAGTGTTGTATTTTTGTTTCTTGTTCATTCCACTGCATATCATCACCAAGAAGCAAGCAACGACGAGTGCGATGAGCTATTCACCCCCCCTCTAGCTACAAATCGACCCTAACAAGTGGTATCAGAGTGAGATCGCTCTTCACCGGAATCATCGCCGGAAGGGGCAACAAGGCTAGAGGGTGAAGAAGTTGGAGCAAATTTCATCAAGCCAAAGGTTTTATCAAGAGCTCAACTTCAAGATGGAATTTCGAGATGGATTCGGATTCGACACAAGGGTGCCTCCACCATATGTATCCACGAGCTTCGATTCTTGGAAATCAAGGATCGAAAATTTTCTTATGATGGAGATAGAGCAATGGTTTTCTCTAATGGAAGGATTCGAAGCTCCAAAGAATTCAAAAGGCAAGATCCTCAAGAAGAGAAAATGGAGTTAAGAGCAAATCCGAAGGTGCGAAGTGAATGACAAAGTGACCAAGCTATTGGTCAATTTATTGCCAAGTAACATTTTGGTTCAAGTTGGAGAATTCAAGGATGCCAAGGAGTTTTGGAGTAAATTGACAATGATTCATGAGATCCCCCCACTGTACCAAATCAAGAAGAATCCAAAGAGGGTGACTCGGTGGATCAAGACCAAGAGGAGGAGGATTCTGAGGTTGAGAGGTGCTCAACACTGGAGGAAGAAGAAGAAAGTCCATCCTCAATAGAGCACGAAGATAAAGGCAAAGGAGTGTACTCCTTATTTCATGTGCATGAGGATTCGGAAGTTGAGAGATGCTCAACATCCGAGGATGAAGAGGAAGAAGCCTCCACCTCTAGGATTGAGAGGGAGCGTGGACCATCATTGTCGGATCAAGAAGAAGCCTCTACATCCGGATCAAAAGGAGAAGACGCCATCCTTATATGTGAAGGTAAAAATATTTCAATTAACAATAAAAATCATATTATATGTTTTGAGTGTAGGGAACATGGGCATTATAAGAGCAAGTGCCCTAAATTGGCCAAGAAGAAAGGTCAAGTAACACCAAAGGGCAAGGAGAAGCCCAAGGAGACCACCCCCACAATGAAGAAGAGCAAGGAGCACATTGTGTGCTTCTTGTGTAACCAAAAAGGACATTATCGGAGCCAATGTCCAAAGGGGAAGAAAGCGGTCAAAGTCAAAGGAGGAAGCACAAGTCAAGGGGGAGCTTCTAAGGTAAAACCCAAGGTATCATTTATTGAACCTATTTCGTTGACTAATGGTAAAAAGCATGCTAGTTCTAAGTTATATCATTTTAATGCTATTTACCATGAAAATAGGAAGCATGATAGCATTAAGAAAAAACATGTAGCTCTTCATGCTAAAACCACTCAACCTAGGGTTAGGAAGGTAGATAAAAGTTTAGGAAATACTCTAAGGATTCTAGGTATTTGCCTAAGAAAAAGGAAAATCAAGGTGTTAGTGAAAAATCTAAGGTTGAGGTCTTATGGAGAGAAAATCAAGTCTTGAGGTCAAGACTTGATAAATTGGAAAGGACCCTTAGAAGAATCACAAATGAAACACAAGGGTTCAAGAATCAAAACCTAGGGCTAGGAACTCAAAAGTCATCCAATGGTCATAGGGGTTTGAGATACAAACCGAAAACCAAGAAGGATGTAATTTCTTATCATAGGGGTTCCATATAGCTATGGAACAAACTCTAATTCTAGGGGTCAAGTCAAGGATACAAGGGAAGCTATCCCTAGGAGTATCTATGCAACAACAAATGTGACTAAGACTTCTAAGAAGTCTAAGAAAGTCACTAAGAAGGTCACAAGGGAAGCAATCCCTAGAGTTGATCTAGAAAAGGTGACCAAGGCTTCTAAGAAGCCTAACAAGGTCATTAGAAAGGTATCTAGGGAAGTTATCCCTAGTGAGTACCTAGTGCATCCAAGGAGTGCCAATAGGTTTTGGGTTCCTAGGAGCATTTTCTCTACCCCTTAGATGGGTTAGAGAGTGTCAACTCAAATTGGAAAGATAGTTAACCCAACCTTGATGAAGTTGACACTCGGAGAGCATTTTTAAAGTTATTATTAACCTTTAAAAATGAAGAGGTTTTTTAAATTTACTCTTTGAAAGAGCAAATGTGCCAATACTTGAGAAAATTGATTTTAAATTAAATTGGCAAAATTGAGAAAATCATAAGAACTACCAAGTTGGGATTTTGGTATGTTCTTAGGGAATTAAAGGCAAATCCGGGCCTTAATTTAAATTATTTACTCTTTGGACAAGTAAAATGTGCCAAAAATTTGAGGAGTTATGCTTAATTTTTAAATTGGCACAATTTAATCATGGGTTAAAGAAATGTCAAGTTGGGTTTTGGCATTTTCTTGAGAAAGTGAGGGCAAGCTAGGAGTTAATTTTTAAATTAGCTAAGTTTTAAAGATACTTAGATAACTAATCTAGGTACTTCTTTTAAGCTAAATTAACATGCCTTGTTTGTCCATCATATGTCATGACATCATTTTTACATTCATACTTTATTATGAAAAATATAAAAATATCATATCATATCATACATACATCATGTAGTTATAGGAAATTTTCTTTTGAAAATTATTTATTTAGATGTATGTCATAACGCATCATGCATTATTTTTAATTTCTTACAATTAAGGACAATGACATTTACTAACAAGTAATATCCTAAGTGGATGTTCATAATTTCAAATGCCTAGATAGATATGCATGATCCTTAGCTAAGGGTAAAAAACAAATTGTACATCTCACTAAAGAACTATAAGGTAACTTGTATGTGGTTTAGTACACATTAGATACAAGTGAGATGTTAGGATGATGAACGAAACTCAAGATGTTAATTTAGTACATTCATTTGAGTTTTAGGTTCATCAAAACACATAGTTATGTGTTTTTCAATCATTGGGAAAGCTAATGTACAAGTCATATGCATTGAGCCCAAAGAATATGGTTGGATATTAGTTTTGAAAATATTTTTAAATAGTTTTTGGAAAACCTTGATGAAGGCTGTCTTTTGATAGTAATCATTATTGAATAGTTAGGCACAAACTTGGAAGAAAACACTAAAATTTTTACAAGTTCTCAAGTTTGTGTCAACCTTTGAAAATAGGAAGTATTTTCATAGAAAACTATTTTTCCATGATAGTGTACACCCTAAATAATATCTACAATAATTTTCATAATTTTTTAAATTTTGTAGAATTTTTGGGGAGTTTCTAAAGCTCACTGAAATTGAATTTCAGGTTTTCAGTGCTCCAATCGATCACCCGATCGATTGGAGTGCCTCAATCGATCGAGTAATCAATTGAGAGGGGTTTTCTCGCGAGCAGAAGCTCACTGGATCGATTCATCAATCGATTCAAGGTTCCTGAATCGATCCATAGATCGATTGAATTTTGTTCAATCGATTGGGACCCAACCCCAATCGATTGGGAATGCTGATTTTGACCGAGAAAGCTCATTTTCGGCATTTTAAACCATTTTTAGTCTAGGTAACGATTCCTAACCCCCTCAAAACACATTTTTATACATTTATGGGTAGTTTTCATAATGAAAACAAGGATAGATTGGTTGAGGGAGACTAAGTAGTAGTTTAGGTTGAGGGTGGCTTCAATTTTGAATTTTTAAAACTCAAACCTCAAATTTTGGGTTTCCTAAAGATTTAGGGATTCCAAGTCATTGTTGGTGCAATAACAGAAGTTATGGACATGTCTTTAGGGGGAGTTACTCTTTGAGGACATGAAAACTTATGTTTCATACACCTTGGAAGGTGGTCAACGTTGTTGGCGCAGTGGGGCTAGCAAGAGGGGAGGGGTGAATTGCCTACAAGTCAAAAAATACCCTCCTCAAAACTTTTCAACTCAAAAGATAGCAACAATAATAATATGACAATAACATAAATAAGAACAAGACAAGAAGACTCAACAGTTGACTTGGTTACAACCAAAATGTTTGTTAATCCAAGGTGGTTGGAAAGTTCACTAAGAAAGTCTCCTTCTCTGAAGGCGGAGAAGCCTTTTACACACTCATAGCTCAGACAGTTGCTTAGAAGTTGAATACAGAGTTGATTCGAGAGATGATTCAAGCTTCTAGACCAAGGCTATATTTATAACCTTGGTCGGGGCGCCCCGAAGGGTTCCGGGTGCCCTGGAGGGGATAAAATTTTATCCTCTGCGCACGGATCGTGGTTTGACCGCGATCCTGATAAGATAGCATTCCGGGCACCCGGACTATAAAGTCAACCAAGTTGACTTTTCGGTCCGGGCCCTCTGTTCCGTTTCAGCTCGCCTCGGTCCGGGTCTCTTCCGCTCCGGCTCCGCTTGCTTGGGTGATCTTGGCCATCTGGAATAGGGCTTACCCAAACCCAACTTTCAGCCTTCTCCTTGAGCAGGCTTCCATCCTTGCTTCTCGTCCCTCAAACGTCGCACACATTCTTCTCGACCACCGATGTATTCTTCCGTAGCTCTTTCGTCCTTCGGACGCACCGAGCCTGTCGGCTCCCTTCTCATGTCGTCCTTCTCGCTAGCTGCGTCTTCCTCTCGACTTCCTGTGCTCCTAAGCTCCTGCACACTTAGACACAGGGATCAAATAACAAACATAACCTAACCTAACATGGTTGATCACATCAAAATAATCACGGGGTCCAAAAATATCCCCTTTTTTGATGTGCATCAACCCAAGTTCAAGTTAGGGTAAACAGACTAGTAATAATTTAAAAAAATTATTAAACTAACATTTAAGCATAAAGATTGAAAAAAAATTTTGCAACACTAAGTAAAAAAAATTAAATTTTACTTTAATTTACTCCCCCTAAAAAAAATAATTCCCCCTAAACTTGTACCTATATCTCCCCCTTTAATCACAGCAAAAAGAATGGGGTAATTCAATTGAAAAATTTTCTAAATAAATATTTTCTAGGGAAAAAGTCAATTTAAAAGAAAACACTTGCAAAATGACTTAAAAAATTAGTTCAGTTTTTGCATACATAAATATTTTGGAAAAACTTTAAGTTAAAAAAAAAATTTACTTTAGAAGACTTTTTAACTTAGGCAAAAATAGTTTTAAAGATTTTCCAAGTAAAAATTTCAAGTTAAAAGAAATGTTTTTTTTAAAAAAAAATTTACGCAAGAGAATTTTTTAAGTATAAATTTAAAATCAATTTCTAATTTTAGAAAAGATTTTAACTTAGATAAAAAATGTTATTTGAGAATTTTTCTAAGTCAAAATTTTATGAAAGAAATTTTTTCTAAGTAAAAAAATATTTTTGAAGATTTTTTTACAAAAAATGTTTGAAGAAATTTTTAAAGTATTTTTTAATTCTAATTTTAATACTTTCCAGAAAGTTAATTAAATATTTTATTTTAATATTTTGGCTTCCAGGTCATGCGAGACGCTAGGCCTTCTTAGTTATTGGAGCAACAACCACTTCCTTAGACAAAGTCTCATAAAGAAACTCATTGTTTAATTTTTTCGCTGTAAGCTCTAACTTAAAAAAATTTTAAACTAGCAAAGATTTTGGAACCTAGTATAGGTTCCTTCCTACTAGATTTTTTAAGAACTTAAGGAGGTACGTAACTTTTGGAAATTTTTCTAAGTTGACCCTGGTGTGTTTTCTAATATACCAATTCAATTTTCCATAAATTCTCATTTTTGATTTTGGAAATTTATTTGGGCATGCATGATCACTTTTCAATTCTTCAATTTCAATCTTCAATTTTTCATATTCTAATTTCAAATTATCATACATTTCTAGAGGACATGCTTTGGCTAAGTTTAATTTTAATTCAGCATTTTCTTTTTCTAATTTTACTAGATCTTTCGTAAGCACTTTGATAAATTGAAAATACTGAGTAGGGGCTAGAGCACGTACCTTATTAACCTCACTTGGTGATGCTCCCCCTTCGTCACAACTTTCTTCTTCTGATGATCCTCCCCCTTCATCTATGCTCATCTCCGAGCTGGTTTCTTCAAAAAGGTGGTTAGCCATCAGTGCTAATCCCGATAAGGCTTCGACTTTAGATTCCGAGGATGAAGATTCATCCCATGTAGCCTTCAGACTCTTGCGTTTAGAGGGCGTTGGTCTTCGAGACTTCTCCTTGTCCCTTTTCTTTAATTTGGGGCAGTCATCCTTGATGTGCCCTTCCTCATTACAGTTGTAGCATCGGACCATCCTTTTATTGTGTTGATGCTTTTTCGACTGCAATTTGAATTTATTAGTTTTAATAAACCTATCTAATTTTCTTACCAATAGCGTCGCTTTCGTTGCGTCGATCAATGCTTCAGAGTCGGGATCGTCCATCTCGGCTTGTAGGGAAACATTGAGACTTGACTTCTCTTTTGGTTCTGCAATTCTTGATTCGTGAAGTTCAAATGTAGAGAATAAACTTTCTAAAGTACTTATCTCAAAATCCTTAGAGATGTAGTAAGCATCTACTAAGGAAGCCCACTCTGCAATTCTTGGGAAGGCGTTGAGTCCATACCGAATAGAGTCTCGGTTCGTTACCGGTTCTCTGAGGTTGGTCAGTTGAGTTATCAACTCCATAATTCTCGCCTGGAGTTGCGCTACCTTCTCGCCGTTGTTTATCCGGAGATTCGTCAATTGGGTTTGGAGGATGTCGCGCCTTGCTAGCTTCGCTTCTAAGGTGCTTTTGTGGAGCTCCAGGAATTTTTCCCAGAGGTCTTTAGCGGAGTCGATGCTTCCGATCCGACTTACCTCCTGGGGCGGCAGAACATTGAGTAGGTGGAATTCCGCCTTTCCGTTGGCCACGAAATCGACTTGCTCCTTCTTCGTCCAATTGTACTCTTCTTTGTCTTTTGGCATTGTATATCCATATTTCATTATTAAAAGGATTTGAAATTCGGTTTTGAAGAATACCTCCATTCGGCGTTTCCACGTAGCGAAGTCTCCGTCGAACTTCGGGGGATGAATATTTGTTCCGGCCATAGTCTTGATCTTTGTGCTTTAGTCGGCGGTTAGTCCTTCTGAGGTTGTCGGGCTCTGATACCACTTGTTGGTGCAGCGGGGCCGGCAAGAGGGGAGGGGTGAATTGCCTGCAAGTCAAAAAAATACCCTTCTCAAAACTTTTCAACTCAAAAGATAGCAACAATAATAATACGACAATAACATAAATAAGAACAAGACAAGAAGACTCAGCAATTGACTTGGTTACAACCAAGATGGTTGTTAATCCAAGGTGGTTGGAAAGTGCACTAAGAAAGTCTCCTTCTCTGAAGGCGGAGAAGCCTTTTACACACTCGTAGCTCAGACAGTTGCTTAGAAGTTGAATACAGAGTTGATTCGAGAGATGATTTCAGCTTCTGGATCAAGGCTATATTTATAGCCTTCGTCGGGGCACCCCGAAGAGTTTCGGGTGCCCTAGGGGGAATAAAATTTTATCTCCTGAACACGGATCGCGATTTGATCGTGATCCTGATAAGATAGCATTCCGAGCACCCGGAATGGATCCAGGCACCCGGACTGTAAAGTCAACCAAGTTGACTTTTCGATTCGGGCCATCTGCTCCGTTTCAGCTCGCCTCGGTCCGGGTCTCTTCCACTTCGGCTCCATTTACTTGGGTGATCTCTGCCATACGGAATAGGGCTCACTCGAACCCAACTTCCGGCCTTCTCCTCGAGCAGGCTTCCGTCCCAGCTACTCGTCCCTCAAACGTCGCACAGGAAAAAGGTCTTCCTTCAAACACACAAATTCAACACACCCATCTCCAGTTCCATCAACAAAGCTCTTCTTTTTGAAGCTAACGTGTCGTGGAGCAATTAAGGGAGGGAGGGTATCTGGCCTCCGAACACCCTGCTCGCTTCCTCGATCGTCGAAAATTACTTAAGAATAGTCCACCTGACCTTTTCCTGAATATGATGTGATTTGTTCTATCTTTCTTATTTTAGTTAATTAAAATAGAACTTGATACTTGTATCCAACCTATGAAATGGAACTTGATACTAGTATCCACCCTATATATATATGGTCAAGTTTATGTTGAATTTGTCATCTATCTTTACTCTAATGCTTGGTCGTTTGGTATTTTCTGTTTTCTCCGAGTGTGGTGATAAACTAAGGACAGCGAGTATCTGTCCGAACTCACATCCAGATGAGCGGTAGTCAAATGATACTCTTTTAGTTTATTAAGGCAAAACCTGGAATCATTCGAACTTGAATCCATTCAGGCCCAAGTCCGGATGAGCTACAATGAGGTGAGGTTTAAGGAAGGGCAACAATTTTTAGAAGTCGCTCAGCCTCAACTTCATCTGGGATTAACTCCGCTCGGAGTTAAAACTAGCTCGGAATGAGTCTGGTCGGACGTCTGATTACTATCCTTTTGAACAAGACATAAAGACTCAGTTAAATTGAAGGGCAATCATGCTTCCCTAAAGGCTAACACAAAAAAGCAAAGTCAACTTTGGTAACTCTGCTGGCACTTCAAGATAAGTGTTTGTCACAGTAGTTACAAATGTGCGCTTCCTATTGGTGACACGTGTGCCTTCACCTTAATATCAAGGTGCATCTTTCCATATACCTATCACTTCCTCTTACCATCCTATGGTCTAAAATCTAGCTGACCTCTTTATGGTTATGATCCAACGGTTCTACTCAAAAAGGTCACAAAAGTGACCCTTAAGAGAATTTATATGAAACTATGGGCCTTAACACCTTTACCTCTCCTTCTTCTTCGTTGGTTCACCTTCTTCACCACCTTTCTTTTATCTTCATTCTCTTCACCTTTTTTATATAAATGGCCGAAGATAGTGGGTGGTACTTGTTGTGCTCTTCAAACCTTTAGGATGTGGATGTCGACGATCTTCATTTTAATTACAGGATTCCTTCTTATGTAGTCACACCCCAGGGCCAAGGTCGTCCTCACCTTCCTCCTAGCAAAAGTATTACTGTTTTTAAGGAACAAGTTCTAGTGGGGCTTCACTTTTCTATTCACCCTTTCTTCACCACCGTTAGCCAATACTTTCAAATTCCCTTTCATCAACTCATCTCTAGTTCTATTCGCATTCTTAGTGATACCACTGTTTCCTTCTGTCTACTAGGTGTCGCTTTATCTCCCCGCTTATTCCATTACTATTTTTACCCACAACAAGTAACAAATGGCTTGTTTCACTTCCACGTCCATCCTAAAATGACTTTGTTTGATAGAATCCCCCTCAATGCGAGTGGAGAGACAAATACTTCTTCATTTGACTCCTAATTTCTTTACCTTACCCAATGGCATGGCAACAACATCTTCCACCTATCCCCAATTTAGGCAACATTCGCATGAATCTGGTCCTACGCTAGGCTTTAGATCAACCGCGAGGTCTAAAGTTTAGCCTATCCAAGCTGATGATAGAGGGCTTATTATATGTTTTTGGGCTTACTCCTATGGACCTTGGGCTAATCGCCACTTTTGGTAAAGATTTTTTCTCTCCCCCTCAATTATTTGTGAGGACTTTTCTTTTAATGCTTGCTTATTTTTATAGCAGAGGCCATCACCCCAGCCTTCCTTTTCAGAAATAATCGAATAAAAGGGGATGCTTTAAACTAGCGGGTTGAAGACTTACTAAAGGAACGCCAAATCGGGCAAGCCTCGACCTCTGTTGGTCTCTTTCTCCAGTAAAACCTCCTTCTAGGTCTTCTTCTGTCACGCCCCAGAGGAGTCCCTGTCCGAGAAAATTTCGGCAGCATCTCCCCTGTACGGTGGACAATCTGAAACTTTCTACAAGCACTAAATACCTCAGCCACATGCGGCTGGAATAATAACAACAAAATAAACCATCACCACGCAGTTTATATAAGTAAACAGAAAGATAATACCCTGACTCGAAATCCACCCTACTCCACTACACTCGTAAAGCTCAAATCCGACGAACTCACCTCTTCTGCTGTCCAGGCAGGCATGTAGTAGAATAAAATCCAAATCATACCAAAAATCCATCAACATCTCAAAATCCATACAAAGTCCAAGTATCCAAACAAACCAAGTCTATAACATAGTCAAAAAGAAAACAAACAAAACCAGTAGATCCGTAAGTCTTCGGGTCTTCAGGGGACCAGCAACTAGAACTCTCTCCTGACAGCATCGTCTTGAAATATAACAACAATGGAGGCGGGGTGAGTCCAACACTCAGCAGGTACAATTGATATGCAAAGTAAAGAAACAACACCTAGCACTAATCATGCGTACAGTCTCCTGATAAGAAAGATAAAAATGCATCTGAAGTAAACAGGAGAATGTTGTACTAACCAGGTCCTGAGTATAAGGTCAAACAGTCCGAGTGGTATAGGAATCCTGTATGCATGTCAAACATAGGTATCCAAACAATATGCAGCATATAAATGCAGCAACCACAAACACAAGCAATAAATGCATCATGCATATGATGCCAATGATGCGTCCTGGTCACCCCTGACGCCAGTCGATCATCTCATACAAAAGTGAGGCCGAGTGGGTAGGGCTGTGACAACCGTGCACTCTGTCGTCACTACTCCTGATGAGTGACCGAGTGGACGGGATGCTGTCGGAGTACACCTATCCTCCTACCCCAAATCATAGATGGGGGAGCGCAATGCTCTCAACTCCCGGTACTCAAAGACGGGGAGGAATCCCTGCCGGATAACACGTTGTGTCACACTACCCATGAGCGGACCAACGGTGCCTAACAGAGTCCCTGCTGCAACACACTCTGCCTGAATCGACCACTAACCCATGAGTGGTGGTGTGTGCAGATCCATGTAACTGGCGATGTGCTCAACAATAATGGAGCGGACTATCGCACAGCATGCAATCATGCAAATGATGCATGGCAATAACCATATAAACATCCTGACCTAATCCATATATATAGAAAAGTGCACCCTAGGTCAACAAATCATATCGAATCAAAGGTACACAGAAGGTATAAAAACCTAGGTCCTGAACATGGCGAAGCATGGTATATCACTACCCCCTATAAGCATGTATAAATAAATAAAGTATACATGGGATGCAAATCAAGCAATCAATCAATCATGTATCAGATATTGGGTAGTGACTAACCGAAACAAATAAAGGACATAATTAATGCAATATGTTAATTTCATTACTAAGCATATCAAAGACAAAAAGTCAAAAGTACCCGCCTCCGACAAAATGGTCCAAATCCGACGTCGAGATACCGTCTCGAATCAGAGCCCTGTAATAACAAACATACCTTTACTTTTATTTAGCTACAATCTAAATAAATCCTAAATAGAAATTTAGGGATAAACCCTAAACCATTTTCCTCGACCTTTCTAACGGTTAATTAGGGTTAATTACCTTAACCCCAAACAACCTTTTTGATAAAAATCCAAAAACCTAAATCCATATAACCTAATTATTCTACACAACCTAATGATGAATAAATTATCAATAGGTATCAAGATTATACCTAAACATGGATTAATCCAATATTTTCCTAATCCAATACATGAATCCAACTCATCAACACGTAACAATTACTCTACTTCTTACCTTGATTCAAACCTCTGCTCTTGATCCAACCACTGGTGATGCTGGAACCAATCAATCCACAGAATAGCACCTTGCTGGAATTTGATCAGAATCGAAGGTAGAATCTAGGGCACAAGTGCAGGACAGTGAGCATAGAGGAATATCCAAGCCCAAAACATAACTGAGATCAACACTCACCTTCAAGATCACCACAAATCAGTGAGGAGGAGCCAAGACTCGGTAAAGGGCAGAGATCAAACTCAGCAGGCAAGGTGGCGTTGGCACTGGGGTTCGGTAGAGAGGAAGGAAATACAGCCGTGAAAACGGCTAGAACTCGTAGTGGCCCGTGACAAATACCTAGGGCACATCAACTGGGGGCGGCAGTGTGCAGCGGTGAAGAGGCTAAGGCAGAGGTGGTCGGCGGTGAATCTAGGGCGTGGCTGGCGCCTGCGGGGAGAGGAAGAGGACTGTGGTGGCACCGGTTAGGGCTCAGGCGACTGGAGTCCCTGTGGCCGGCGGTGTCTCGGCGTCGGAAGGCAGTGGCGCGTGTGAGGGAGGAGAGGCTAGGGCATGGGGTGGCGTCGGGAGGAAAGAAAGGGTTGAGAAGAGGAGGAGAAAACTGCTCGGCCGGCGGTTAGGGCACCGAAGGTGAAGGTGCGCGGCGGCGTCGGGGAGAAGAAGGAAAGGGTGCGGGGTTGGCTCGGGTTCGGCGACAAAAGCAAGGGAAAAGAAATAAAGAAATAAAAAGGAAAAGGATATATAAATATAATCTTTTCCTCGCTTAAACCGGGTAGCCTAAATAGGCTTTTCCGGACCCCGTTCTTGTCCCCGTTAACTCATCCATACGAGCTCCGAAAAATCCCCGAAAAATTTCCAAAAATTTAGAAAAATTCCCTTATTAATATTCGCCTATTTCCGGTATTTTACATCTTCTACGTCTTCATACTCAGATACTTCCCACATATTTAAGCGTAAGATAACCCTAGGTTTACTTGAGCAGGCACTGGACGACCAAGCTCCACTTAATTTGGTTGGGGATTCTTTTGCTCGAGGAAAAGAGCTAGGGCTCCCAAAACATCGTTGGTCTCTCTATAGAATTTCTATGATGAGGCTGGCCATTCTTACACCTGTGTCTCATGTGGTCATTCAGGATCTTAGGACGATCAAAAAATATCCGAACCCCTACCCGCTCGGCCTATATCACCACAAGCTTTAGGCATTTCTTCCGTCACCTTAGAGAGTTCGAAACAAGCATCTGTTATGAGGCCAACCGATCTTACGCCCATGCACCCTACAGTAACATGGGATCTTGGGCAGGTCGGGACAGTACCAGAATCGTCCTCCTCCATTCGTTCAAGGTCACCAAGGATTTTTGGCGCCCCTCCTTTGAGGCCTAACTCTCTGACTAATCCCCCTCAACATTTCAAATAGTCCTACGACTTGTCTTCCCAACAAGGACTAGAGACCATTGCCTTATCCTCGTATGGGATACTAAAGCTAAATGGACCATTAGCCAAGTCTTGGGTAAAGGAATGCGGACAGTCAAAAGGGGTCATAGTGTTAGTGTGTGTAGATGAACACGCTCAAAATGCTACCGCGGTAAGCTTTTGACTTGACCTACCTTTTGAATTAGAATCTCATTGTTATTCTTTTCCAGCTTTACGCTTCAGGATGCATTTAAGCCAACTGTCTGTGGATTTAAAGCGGGCTAACAAAATTCTGAGGGAGTGAGTAGAGGAGTTAGAATCTGTCACGTCCACTCCAAGTACTGAAATGACCACTTGCAAGAAGAGGTGAAAACTCAAGCCAAGCTTCTCTCAACCATGGGGCAAACTCCGAAGAAATCTCAACTACTGGTAGATTCCTACCAAGTGGATAAGAAAAGGTTGGATATTTTGCTACAAACGAGCGAATTCAAGCTCCGAGTAGAAACTGCACTAATGGCCAGAGCCATTTTCAACCTGGCATAGAAAAATGTCATGCTGTAGGAGCTGAAACTTTCTCACGTGTCCAAACCCTTTGAGCCAAGCACTAAATTATCTTCCAAGGACTTGTGATACTAGAACAACAAAGTAAACTGGACGTGCAAGAAGTTCACCAAGCGCATCTCGAGAACACTTCTCGAGGACCGGGATATTTTGCTATAGGCTGAATTGGACTCTGCAAGGACTGAACTAGAAACATATAAGGATGGGGAGGACAAGCGTTTTGAGACTAGACAGAAGGCATGTCTCAAGTCTCTCGACGAATTCAGTAAGAAGTTCACCAAGCGCATTTCGAGAACACTTCCCTATGTAGCCAAAGGGGTAGCCCTACAACTATGGGAGGATGGATATCTATCAACTGATCCTTCTCGACAAGCCATAGATCTTCATCGACTCCTTAGAGAGCTCCTAAAGGATCTTTTGAGCAGATTTGACTAAATGTATATTTCATATTGCATAATTGTTAAAGGGGGTAAACTTTAAATGTCAAGACATGTATAAAAAATTATTAAATTGCACATGTTTTCTCCTATATCTTCAGAACCACTAGTATCTTTTGCTAAATAGGTTTTGTATGCATTCTTCAAAAATATTTGTTAATTTGTCCGATAGACTGGGTGAGATAATAACACCCAGCAGAACAATTAAGTTGAGTAAATGAAGTATCTTATAAGGGCTACCCGGACGCATAATATGCCGGATGATATAATGGCACCAAGCGAAATAATCAGATTGGATGATGATAACCCTTTAATACATTGTTGAGATAATGAATTATTAATAATGAATGAGTGGACTGAATAATAAATCAGATGTTATAATGATACCGAGCATAATAATTATATCCATTTAATAGTGGATTTCCGAATGGATCCTTTATAATGGATTTCCGAGCTGAACCATAAACTAGGCAGAATAATATTGCCGAGCATGATTATAAGGCCGGACAATATAATAATGCCTTTATAATTGAAATTTATCTAGAAACTTAAGAATTTGGGATTGGAAGGCACGAGAGCATGCTCTCTTATAACTAGGCCGATGACTTGGGAGTCTGGAATAGGCCCAGTCTGAAATCCGAGGGCTTATAGCTTGAAGGCACGAGAGCATGCTCACTTATAACCTGACCGGTGGCTCAAGAGTCTGGGACAAGCCTGGTCTAAAACTCGGGGACTTATAACTTGAAGGCACGAGATCATGCTCGTATAACCCGGCCTATGGCTTGGGAGTCTAGGACAAACCCGGTCTAAAACCCAAGGGCTTATGATTTTAAGGCGCGAGAGCATGGTCGCCTATAACCTTGCCAGTGGCTCAGGAGTCTAGGATAGTCCCATTTTGAAATTTGAGGGCTTATGATTTTAATATATGAGAGCATATTCTCTTATAACCTGGTCGGTGGCTCAGGAATTTGGGATAGGTCCTGTCTAAAACCCAAGGGCTTATAATTTCAAGGCACGAGAGCATGCTCACTTATAACTCAGTCGGTGGCTCGAGAGTCTGGGACAGGCCTGCTCTGAAACTCAGGGGCTTATAACTTAAGGGAATTCTCAGATAAATTTGTCTGCATTCTCATTAAGTGTAAAGAATCTTACATAATACATGAGTAAGTTACAGACATACTTTTCAAGCCCTATAAGGTTGTAGATGATTCGCACTCCAGGGCCTCTCTAACCTTTTGCCTTCTACATCTTCGAGATAATAGGAGCCCGAGGCAAGCTTTTGCACCACTTTTTATGGTCCTCCCCACTGTGGCTCCAACTTGTTAACATCTCTGATTGGCTTGACCCACTTTCAGACCAAATAGCCCATCTGAAAAAATTATAGGATAATATTTCTATTATAATTTTGCCTCATCCTTTGATGGTATGCCATTAACCGAGCTGCAGCCTTTTCTCTAACTTCTTTTATCAGATCAACCTCCATAAGGCACCGACCTGAATTATCTTCATCGTACAACCACCTTCAATTAGATTCCAAGTTGATCTCGACCGGAACCACTGCTTCACCACCATAAATTAGGTGAAAAGGGGTTATACCTATTACTTCTCGAGGGGTTGAATGATATGCCCACAATACACTGGATAGCTCATCGACTCAGCTCCCTCTGACATGGTCCAATTTGGTTTTGAGGTCTCTGATGATCTCTCTATTTATCACTTCTGCTTGGCTGTTACTCTGGGAATATGCAATTGATGTGAAGGCTTGGATGATACCATAGGCTGAACACCACTCTCAGATTTTTTTTGCCTTGGAATTATCTTCTATTATCTGAAACTAGTTTGTATGAAATTCTGAACCTATAAAGAATATTCTTCCATTTGAATTTGATAACCATCTACTTGGTTATTTTAAATAATGGCTCAGCCTCCACCCATTAGTGAAATAGTCCACTGCTACTAGTAAGAATTTCTTCTGGGCAGGTGCTAAGGGAAAAGACCCTACTATGCCCATACCCCATTGATTGAACGAGCAGGAGACAATGGAAGTTTTCAACAACTCCACGGGGTGATATGGGATGTCCAATGCTTTTGACAGGACAAGTATGTTCTTACTAATTGAGCTGCATCAGCTTGCAAGGTAGGCTAAAAATATCTAGCCAGTGATACTTTTCGAGAGAGAGACCAACTACTGGCATGACTTCCACAGGAACCTCAATGCACCTCCTGTAAAATGTATTGCATGTCATCCAGTCCAACACACTTGAGTAGAGGACATGAGACGATCCATTTATAAAGATGATCTCCGGTCATAGTGAACCAACCAACCCTTTTTTTAATCATGCGTGCCTACTCTCCCTCAACCGATAGAACACCCTATTGCAAAAATAAGATGATCAGCATTCTCCAGTCACTCTGCAATTCAAGGTCGCCATGTTGTTCAATGGAACCTACTAATAGTGTTTGTTCTAAAAGTTTATCTAGGTCCATGGGACTATAGAGGAAGCTAATTTGGCCAAATCATTTGCTGCCTAATTCTCTGTCTGAGGAACTTTTTATATAATTACTTCTTGGAATTCATCTTTGAGGTTCTCGAAGGCTTCTGTATAGAGTTTTAGCCACTCATTATTAATTTCAAATTTTTTTGATAATTGTTGGTCAACTAACTAAGAATCTGAATAGATTAGAATCTGAGAAGCTTCCACATGTCTAGCGGCTTACAGGTCGGCTATCAATTCTTCATATTTTACTTCATTGTTGGTGGCTAGATAATTTAGCCAAACAGAGAGATGCATTCTATCTTTCCAAGGTGATACCATAAGAATACCTATTCCACTGTCTTGTCGGGTGGAGGACCCATCCACGTATATTTTCTAAGTTCCATCAGGCTTGGGGTTTTGCACCTCTGTTAGGAAATTAGCTAAGGCTTGAGCCTTGATGGTTACTTGAGGTTGATACTGTATATCGTATTCACTGTGTTTAGTGGTCCATTTGATCAACCTTCCGGAGACTTCTAGGTTGACAAGTATTCGACCTAAAGTGATATTAGTAAATACTATGATCGGGTGAGAAAGGAAATAAGGATGTAACCTCCAAGCAGCTAAGACCAATATATACGCTAATTTCTCGAGTGTGGTGTAATGACACTCGACTCCTTTTAATAAATGACTCAGAAAATACATGGGCTATTAATCTTTTCCCTCTTGCCTTACTAGTACCGACCCGACTGCTTGCTCATTGGTTGACAAATACACCCATAAATATTCGCTCGCTATTAGTTTAGCAAGTATAGGCAGGGTGGATAAGTAATTCTTTAGTTCCTCAAAAGCTTTGTTACAGTTGGCATCCCATTAAAATTTGGTCACCCGATGGAGTATCTTAAAAAAAGGCAGGTTTCGATCAACCGACCGAGAGATGAAACAAGATAGGGCGGTGATCCAGCCAGTTAGTATTTATTCCTCCTTTAGATTTCACGAGGGGGCCATGTCTCGAGGGCTTGAACTTTGCTCAAATTGGCTTCTATACTTCGTTCAGCCACAATGTATCCCAGGGACCGCCCACTCTTGGCTCTGAACAAACATTTGTTAGGATTGAGCTTCAACATGTATTGCCTTAGAATATGGCAAGTTTCTTCCACATTGGCACACATGTCAACATCTCAGAGGGATTTGATATGGATGTTGTCCACATAAACCTCCATATTTCTCCCAAACTGCTTCTAGAACACTTTGTTCATAAGTCGTTGGTAAGTAGCACCTGTATTCTTAAGTCTGAATGGCATAACATTGTAACAGTATGTGCCATCAGAAGTTATGAAGCTGACCTTCTCCTGGTCATCCTTGGGGAGTGGTACTTGATGGTAACCTTGATAGGCGTCCAACATGCAAATTAGCTCACATCTAGAAATTGAATCTACCACCTGGTCAATCCTTGGTAATCCTTAGGGTAACCTTTGTTGAGGTTCCGGAAGTCGATGTAGACCCTCTATTTGTTTCCTAGCTTAGACACCAGGACTACGTTGGCTAACCAACTCGGGAACTACACCTCTCGGATGTAGTCCGCCTCCAACAGCTTGTCCACTTCTGCTTTGATGATTTTATTTTGATTCACCCCGAAGTCTCTTTTTCTTTGCTTGACTGGCCTAGCTTTAGGGAAAACATGGAGCACATGCTCTATGTTCATGGGAGAAATGCCAATTATTTCTTTGGGCTCCCAAGAAAAAACGTCATTATTATATATTAAACACGCAACAAGCTTTTCTTTAAGTTCTTGAGGTAGGTTGGCCGCTATTTGGGTAGTGGCTTCCAGTTGGTCTAGATGAATCTGAACTTCCTCTTTCTCTTTATAGACCAGGGTGGGAGGTGCCTCTGGGATGGTGTTGACCTCCATCCGCTGCATTTTTTGTGTGGAGTTGGCTTTGGTTTTGACAATCTCTACATTGTACTTGCATGCCACTAGCTGATTCCCCTTAACTTCCCCCACCAAATCATCCATGGGGAATTTTATCTTCTGCAGAAGGTTGAGACGACCGTTCAGCCCAAAATGACTTTATAGGCGGAAGGCACGTCTATCACTATGAAAGTCGATCAGTGCATCCTCATTAGGAACTCCTCCCCCAATGATATGACCAACTTTATTTGGTCAAACGGCTGGATCTCATTACATGTGAACCTATACAAAGGAGTCGTCATGGGTTGAAGCTCGTTCAGGTCTATTTGCAATGGCTCAAATGCTTATTTGAAGATGATATTGATTGAGTTGCATGTGTCAATGAAAGTACGATAGATGTTATAATTGGCTATAACAACCATAATTATCAAAGCATCATCATGGGGGACTTCCACCCCCTTTAGGTCTCTAGGCCCGAAGTTAATTTGCCGCTTGCTGTGTACTACAGCCGATGGCGTGAATTTCCAATCGGCAATTGTATGACTTTCTTGTTTGGTTGCAATCTCCATCAATTGGGTCCCTGGTGATCAAGCCAATATCGCCCTAGGTGGCATTATTATGATTCTCCTCTTATCGGGTTGGGAGCTTTGGTTGAACCCAGACGGGAGCTAGTGCCCGATCAGCTAGTGGTGGGGGGCGTTCTTCTGCATTGCTCGTCCTCTAGTCGATCTCTCGTGGGAGTTCCGTTCGACCTCTGATAAGGGCAACGATGGGGTGACGGTGAACGTCGATGGAATCTTTGATTGTTGTTCTGGTGATTTACCAGGCTATAGCAATCCTAAGTGTCGTGGGTGGTCGACCGGTGATATGTGCACCACCATCGTGGGGCTCTCCGAGGGGGCTTAGGATATCTTTCTCGCTCGACCTCCATGTACTGCATGACCTGGGGTCATGATTCTTGATGATGAGGCTGGAGACCCGTTCGGGGTCCTCTGCGTGGCAGAACTGGTAATGTTTGGTGCTCTAGCGCTGGAACCGCAGCTACTGCAGTGACTTCCTTCTTTCGGATTACCTACACCTCCTTAGTATTGATAAACTCTGTCGCCCGATCTAGCAGATGATCAATGTTCCTTGGGCGCCTTCTAACCAAGGAGTGGAAGAAGTCATTATTGGCGAGCCCTCGAGAAAATGTACTCACTAGAACCTCTATGGTGGCTGCAGGGACTTTCATGACCACTTAGTTGAATTTTTTAATGTCAGCTCTAAGCATTTCCTTAGGCTCTTGCTTGAGCGAGAAAAGGCTCAGGGGAATCTTTTGGTGTCATCGATTACTGATAAAGCAGTGAAGGAAAGCCTTATGAAAATCCTTAAAACTATGAATGGATTCAGTTAATAGTCGCTTAAACCATCTTTGCATCGAGCCACCAAATGTAGTTAGGAACACCCGACACTATACACCTTCTGTAAAGTAATGAAGGAGGCAGCGTGCTAAAATTTGAGGAGATGATCCTCTGGTTCCATTGACCCTGAGTACTCCCCTATAGCCAGGGATTGATAATGTTTCGACAATTTATCTTCGAGCACCCTTTCAGAGAATGGGGTGCTAATTTTCTCAAGGAAACTGCAAGTTGCCGGAGCTTTTCCCCTTTGTCCAGCTAGGACAAGTGCTTCTTCAGAGGATTCTTAGTGCAATCCTTTTGGACCCATGTGTTCAGGAGGCGTGCAAAAGAGTCCCCAATGGTGTGGAACTAGTGAGTGAGACGTCGACAACAAATGAGCTGGGCCTTCCTCCTTAGCTCCTCTCTCCCTCTGATGGGTTTTTGTTGATGCAACGGGGTTAGATAGTAGCAGAGTGCCACCAGTAGCTATCTGTTGTTATTGTTGCAGTAATTTTTATGCTCGAGCGTTGATGAATAGATCTAGGTCTTCTTGCGTTAAAGTAAAGGTTGTAAGTCTTCCAGGTTTTTCCATCTCTGATTTTCAAATTCAAGCGAAAGTTCCCACAGATGGTGCCAAATTTGATCCTATCTAAAAAGTACAGAGATGACACATTGGGCATGGTGGATTGATGAGTGACTGGTGAAAGGCTCTTTACTCCACAAGAGAAATTTGATACTGTTTGAAAAGTGCAGATATGACGCACTGGGCACGGTGGATTGATAAGTGGTTGGTGAAAGACTCTTTACTCCACAAGAGAGCTTCCTCTCGATCCTGTGCACACGAAAACGATCCAACAAAACATCAGTGCCTAGAAACCATGGGGAGTCCCTGGTGAAGGCCTTCCAATACTCAAGTCAGTATAAGTCCGGATAGGTGAATGAAGAACAGTAGAGAATGTGCGCGCAAGAGTAAGTTGCAAATATTCAGAGAATTTATCTCTACCATAGAGATGACTCCCCCTTTATATACCACCTCATATAACCTCTGTAATCATGAGGTGGCATAGTGTGTTAGAGTTTGTTAGGTAAAGGAAAGTGTACAACCTAAGCAATACATAATAATTGCCCGAGAAATCTTTCTCCCTTTACCTATATGTATACCTCTTTTGTCATTCATAACTTATGTCATCATTAAGGTTGTTGAAGGGATATGCTATTATAAATAGTCTTTTGATAGGAGACAAGATGGTTCTTGAAAAAGGTTCTAGAAGAATATTCTCTGACGTGTAATTATTATTCTAACAAGTTATTAGGATTCTATGATCATGTTGTCGGCTAAATATATCCTGGTCGACCTATAAGGCCGACCTTTTTTATGTCTTGTTCTTACTTTAAGATTCTCTGTTATCTCCTGAATTCCGTGAGAAACCCACTCAACAAATAATATAATGCCTAGGGCATATTAGAGGTTTGTTCAAGAAATAGTATGATAACTTGTGCATTTGGTCCATCCATTTGATAACCTGTGGGTGTTGGAAATCGGTTTGGGAGCCAATTTGGGACTAAATGCCTTAGATCCGATTAGTTTTTTGTCCAGATGGGCATATAAAGGGCCACCTAGAGAAATAAAGTTGTGTTTTGAGGGATTCAATTGACATGTTAAGTTGAGCTACCTTAGGCCCAGTCATCCTCTTGTCCGATCGGGCATATAGACCTATCCGTCTCTATGAACGGACGGACACACAGGCATATTATCGTGTGGAAACCCGTTGGGGCTATCGGTAACAAGGTCGGTCGGGCGTGTATAGAGAGACTCATACAAAGTGAGGAGTTTGGCTCTTCCATCGATCAACCTATGGCTGGTCGATTGCGAGGTGAGTCGGTCATTCCGGTCGGCATGTAAGGTCGACTGTCCCCAAACTCTATCGACTATTTGGATGACCGGACACATTGTCTTTAAGTTAGAATAAAGCACTAAACCTCTGGGGTTCGATCGGCTCAAGGGTTGCCCTGACCGGCTTGAAGTCTAGTAGGGCTAGGCTTGAGAGCCTTAGGGCTGGTGACCAATTAGGGCTAGGTGAGGGATGCTCTCCCCTATTTACTTTGACCAATCCATCACCTTGACTTTGACCACCCCATCACCTTGACTTTGACTGCCGCATCACCTTGACTTTGACTGCCACATCATCTTCTGGGTCCGCTTGCTACTGTTAGAATGTATACTGAAAGCCTAAGCTTTGTAAACATTCATTATGAATAAAGAATCACATTTGGTCAAATTGTCTACATTTAGTTGTAGTTGTTCAATTAATTTATACTGTAGATAACATAGTATGTGGTGCCACATGCAGAAGATGATGTTATCAGTACCTTATAAATTATAAACAGTAGCTCACGACCAAAATGGAAAGGAACAAACCATTAGAATGTCGTAGTGTAATTAGGTATTAGTTTATCTTGACTGTATAATTACACTAGTACACTTAGAGTGTATTGAGTAGGACCATTAGAGGTCGTTTCTTTTATACTGACTTTATAAAGGAACAAAGACCTCAGTTATTATGGAAGTGTGTGCTCTTAATCCTAATATAATAACAAGCACATATATTTGATATTTATTTCTTTAATTTATCAATGGGTGAGATTTAGTTCGATGAATCGATAAGCCCGATAAGTTGGAAAATGATATCACTTATAGTGTGTGTTGTTGATTATAGAAGGAAACTGTGTCCTAGAGATAATAGGTTGATAATGTCCTCAAGAGGATCTCATAAGGATTGTCATGTTAAACCCTGCAGGTGGACTTAGTCCGACATGACGATAAGGTTGAGTGGTACTACTCTTGGACTAAGATATTAATTAAATGAGTTGTCAGTAACTCACTTAATTAGTGGACATTCGATATCTTAAATACAGGGAGACTAACACACTCATAATAAGAAGGAGCCCAAAAATGTAATTTGGGATTGGTGCGGTAGTTCAATAATAGTTCTCTAGTGGAATGAATTATTATTGATAAAATTAAGTTGTGTGTTCGGGGCGAACACGGGATGCTTAATTTTATCGGGAGACCAAAACCAATTTCTCCTCTCGGTCCCTATCGTAGCCTCTTATTTATAGAGTACTATACCCACCTATACCCACTTTCTATACCCACCTAAAAGGGGCCGGCCAAGCTAGCTTGGGAACCAAGCTAGGGCCGGCCTAAGCATGAATTGGGGTGGCCGGCCCTAGCTTGAACCCAATCTAGAGGGGCCGGCCATATTAAATTAAAAAGGATTTTAATTTTAATTTTTATGATGTGGAAGATATAATTAAAGAGAATTAAAATTAAAATATCTCTCTTGTAAGAGATCTACAAAAGATTAAAGAAAGAGATTAGATCTCTTTCCTTATTTGTAGATTGGTGAGATATTTTATTTTTCTCTTTAAAAATTATTCACATGTTGTAAAATTAAAATTATAGAAATTTCCTTTTATCAACCATGAATAGATTTTTTTAAGAGAAATTTTATTTTTAAAATTTCTGGAAACAAATTAGGAAGTTTTAATTTGTTGATTAAAACTTGTCTAATTTGTTTCCCCTTGATGTGGCAGGCCATTATGTTTCTAATTGGGAAATTTTATTTTATTTCTCTCAATTAAATCATGTCAAAGAAATTAAGGAAATTTTATTGTAATTAAATTTCCTAATTTGCCAAAGCCAAGGAATATAAAAGAAGGGGTAAGGGTGCCTTCATGGGAGAACCTCTATTATTTCTCTCCCTCTTTTATTCTTTGGTGTGGCCGGCCATCATCTCTTTTCCTTTTCCTCTTTGTGGTGGCCGAAACTCTCTATTGCTTAGAGCTCTTGTGGAGGCCGGATACTACTTGGAGAAGAAGAAGAAGAAGGAGAGAAAGCTAGCATCTCTTGGAGCTTGGTTGGTGTTTTGATCTTCTTCCTTGGTGAAGCTTCCTTGTTGTGGCCGAACCTAGATAGGAGGAGAAGAAGGTGGTTGGTGGTTTCTCATCTCGGAAGATCGTTGCCCACACAACGTCCGAGGTTAGAAGAGGAATACGGTAGAAGATCAAGAGGTCTTTCTAGAAGGTATAACTAGTAGTTTTTCCTTTTCCGCATCATACTAGTTATTTATGGAAATAATACCAAATACAAGAGGCTTACGTTCTAGTATTTCGAATATATTTTTCGAAGTTGTGTTCTTTTGTTTTATTTTTCCTTGTGATTTGATTGTTCTTTTCGGTTAACCTAAAGTTATTTTAGGAAATTAAATATTAGATTTCTATAAAAAGTTTTGTCTAGTCGGTGGTGGTTGCTCCCATATCCAAGAAGGTCATGTGCCTCGCCACGTCAGTACTAGGAACCAATTATTGAAATTAATATTTAATGGAATTAATAACTTAAGGTGATTTGGGTCGAATGTGTTAAGTTCCGCAGGAGATCCAAGTCAAAACCTAAATGAACAAATAGATTAAGTTTTGGATCAAACGTGTTAAGTTCCGCAGGCGATCCAAAATTTAATTTAAAAGAACACATGGTAGCTAGGAAAAGGTTCAGACCTTTGTACAAAATTTTTGTACAGTGGAACCTCTAGGCTTTCCGAGTAGCAACCAACAGCTACAACCCATATCAATCACCATCAATCGATTGCTTTTTAAAATTCGACCATTGCACCTAAAAAACAGTTATTAACAACTTGGTTCAACTATGAATAGTCGATTAATGCCCAAACAATTAAGTATTGCAATCGACTCAAAAAATCTTCTGTCCGTTGCTACAATGTCATCAGTCGATTGATCAAATACATCAATCGACTAATGGATAACTAGTTGAGTCCTCAATTGAGTTCTAAACTTTTTGTTTGCTCAAATAATGATATCAATTGATTGATGGATAAACAGTCGAGTTCTTAATTGAGTTCTGAACTTTTTATTTACTTGAATAGTGAGATCAATCGACTGATTAACTTAATCGGGAACAATCGAGTTGATAAGTCGATCTCCTATCTTTCTGTTGTTATAGAAATAGTCGACTATTAGTGCTCATCAATCGATTATTACTATAGTAAAAATACTAGATTAGTCAAGTTGATCGAGTGGTAATTTTCTATGGATCAGTCGAGTTGATCAATCAATTTCCTAACTTTATGTTGTTATATATAATAACAATCAATTTTTACTATTTATTAATCAATTGTTAGTGTAGCAGAAACACTAGATTAGTCAAGTTGACCGAGTGGTAACTATATGTTTGCTACAGTGACATTGATTGTTTCTATTCACCAATTGAATGTTAATAGAAAACCTAAACAAAGTAGCAAATCCTAAACATTGGTCTAGGATCCATTAGTCGACTAATACATCTTATAAATTTATCGATTCACTTATTTCAGCCTTACTCAAGCTAAATTCTCACCTTACATAATATCCTGATCAACATTGACCTGTCGAAATTTTCTATTGTCTAGCATTAGGTCAACCTTAACTTGTCGGGATTTCCTTATTACCTAGTATCCGACTAACCTTGACCGGCTAGGGCTTTCAATTTCATGTCTAACATCCGATCAACCTTGACCTGTTAAGATTTTCTTTATTGACAAATATTCGATCAATTTCGATCCACTTAGATTTCGCTCTTGCAAGTCTCTATTGGACTTTAAACTGCAAATGTCTGGTTAACTGTAACTCATTTGGATTTTTTCCTTGACAATTTTATATTAGACTTCAAATCGTCCAGTGTCTAGTCAATTTGACTCACTTAGACTTCTTCTTTGTCATCTCCTTATCGAACTTTAAACTACTAGGTATTCAATCAACCATGACTTACTTACACTTCTCCCTTACCAACTCCTTATTAAATTTCAAACCTTTAAATATTTGGTTAATCATGACATACTTGAATTTTTTATTGTAAATACTAATCTTGACTTAATTAACTTTCATTTTAATTAACAAATATACTAATCAACTGTCACTGATCAACATTAACGTCCTTATAATATCTCACTCAATTAACTAGCATATTAATTAAATATCGACACGAAAAAGTTAATTTAAAATTAGTTAACTTTGAATAGAAGTGGATTGCATCCATAAAACTCACGCACGCAGCTATTGATATATGATTGTCCCCGGAGCCATGATGTCGCAGTAGGGCATTCATATTATTTCTCAGGTATTCACGATTCGAATGTTAGTTATGGTGTATTTATAGAAATTTTTCCTCCAAATGGGGGGGGAGGCATAATCAAAGGATGCTAGGCTTCTGGGCTGGCCGCCGCGTGCGATTCCCGATTTACTCTGGTGGCCGGTGGAAAACTTCCGTGGGATCGGGCCAATCACCCCCAGAAAAATGGTAATTCCAGTTAGCCTCGTTGACTATCCCTATGGGTGACTGGTTCAGTCCAACAAAAGTTTTCCACCAACCACCAGGGTAAATTGGGAGAGAGGAGATCCTTTGAATCGCATTTTGCGGTCTAGAGGATGCTCCCTTTCCATGCATTAGTGGGGATGCATGGTCCCCGTCTATTTTACAAGTGGGAACCATGTATCTCTGTCAATATATGCAAAAGGAGTATTCTCTGGACCGCAAAAGTGGTCTAGAGGATCCGGTCTGAAATCGGAAAGCGCACGCGACGGCTAGTCTAGAAGTCTAGCATCCTTTGATTACGCTCTCCATTTGAAGAAAAAATTTCTACAAATACACAATAGCTGAGTTTTAATCACGGGTATCTGGGTAATAATATGAATATCCTACTGTGACACCATTTCCCGAGGACCTTACTTCGTTTACTCGAGTCAATGTCATGTTGCTCAGTCAAGTCAAGTCCAACATACAGCTATGCCGTTCAAAATATGGCATTTTGATAAGATTCACATGACATTATTATCTTCCATGTGATGGGCTCTATGTTTGAAAGACATGTAAGGATGTCTTTTTAATTTTTTTAATATCTAAAAAGATTAAATTTCTAGATTTTTCTCAATAGACATTGATATAAAAATACTGGACCATCCTACAATAAAAATTTCCTAAATAACAAAAATATTCCATCGCTATTTGATCGTTGGAGCCATATTACAACAGAATCGTGACGAAATGCATACCGTCATATAAATATCAGTCGTTGATACTGTAACGATGGATATTTAATATCTATCGCTAAACTAGCGACGGATATATAAATATCCATGCTACTTTTAGCGACAGAAATTAAAATATCCGTCGCTATATTAGTCAAATGGAGTAAAATTTCTATTGAGATATTCAACATGATTATTTTAATTTCTATCACAATTAATGACGGATATATAAATATCCGTCACTAATTACTTATTGAAGAGTATTGAAGAAACTATCGACGTTCAGCCTATACTGACGGAAAACTAAATTTCCGTCACCAACCTCTATACTGTGGTATATGATCTTTTTGTTTTTTCTATTTTTCATATTTACATATAAATTTAATTCACTCGAACCATCATAAGCTATGGCTTTCATAATAAACTCATAATACGTAACAACAAGCTCACTACAAATCAACAATTATAACATAACAAACTCACAACACATCACAAATGCACAATTGATCACAAGCAGCACAACAATCTATATGAACTAAAAAGAACAATAAATACATAATAGTAAACCAAACATAGGCTTAAATCTAATACAAAATAAAATTTGTCACCCTAATTAAAATAAGGAACAAGATCAAATATCTAATACAATACATTCTAAAGGAAACCATGAACAAAATCAATTTACTTAATTTTAAGGAAGTCATGAACAAAATCTGATCAACCTTAATTTACTTCATTTTCACACTTTAGTCAACAAATATATTAATCGATTGTTATCTGATCCAACTTAATTTATTTTTAACATCTCACTTAACCAACTAATATATTCATTAAAATGTCAACCCAAATTTGGTTATTTTAAATAGAGGTCGATTCTACCACTAAAACTCTCACACACACAACTATTGATATATGATTTATCATAAATACATGGGTCTACTTCCTTTTGTTATTTTAATGTAGTCCAACTATTGTATTAGTGTCAGATGGATTTTGTCAAAATACCGAATTTTAAACGGCATAGCTGTATGTTCGAAAATGATATCGTTTACTCGAGTCAATGTCGTGTCTTACATATATAATCCAAATGCAACAGTTTGAAATCATTTGAAATTGACTCATACCTATTTTATTGATTCATGTTTGAGTAAAATTGATACTCAGGCTGAAAATATTGATTTTCCATTCCACCTCCAAAATTTTGAAAATATAGATCCATACTAAAGAAATCTCCTGTTCTTCACTACAACACTAGAACTCAAAATTAGAAGACTCAAAAGTATAAAGTTTCATACACATGAAAATATGAACAGTAAAAGCACTTAACAATTAAGAAATAAGCCAACATGAAATCACACAAAGAATAAGCAATCAAATCAAGAAAGATACTAGCAATAAAAATCAATCAATGCACAATCCAAAATAAACACACACACACTAGTTAGTTGTTCCCTGGCAACAACGCCAAAATTTGGTGTTGGCCATTTGTATGTCACGTGGCGCTCCAAATTAATTAAAATTAAAACTCACTAAAATTAAAACAAGTGTCGTAGTAAGAAGTCTCAAGTCGTATTTTTCCAAGGACAACTAGTAAGTAAATGTGTGTTGATTCTATAATTCTATTCAAATTATGCTCTTACATCATCAAGGAGAATTCAATATCAATTTAACTACAGTTAAATTCAAATTCAATGCATCAGTGAAGCAAGGTAAACAATCAACAGAATCTTTAATGAACAACTAGAATCCAACTTGACAATTAAACTCAAAAAACTCAAACAAAACAAGCATTCAACATTCAATCATTTGGTTCCTCTACTAAATACTGTTTTTCATGAACAGATATAGCAATCAAATAAACTCAATTAAGCATTCAACCTTCAAGCACGATTTCAGCCACATCTCATCCAATACTAGATCAAAGGTTTACTAATTTCTTGAATTGAAACTAATACTAACTTACATGAATCGAAATAAAGATTTCAAAACAAACGCTAGATTGCAAACTAATTAGTTAGCTACAATTGGTTAGCTACATAAGATTCAGATTACAAACTAAGTTAGTAGCTTAGTGTGGTTGATATTGCAGAAATCTAAAGAAAATAAAAATTGCAAGTCATAAATCAGATCTGGGTTTTGCAGCAAAGGAATTCATAGAAGGAACTGCAGAAAACTAAAACAAGAAGAAATGATAAGGAAAATTAATCAGATCTGATGATCTGAGCTAGTTTGAGCACAATTAAGAGACAAAAACAAGAAAACTAAAACCCTAGCATTCCACAATCCCAAACCGTAACAAAAACTCCTCCAATCTGCTGTAAACTAGAGTCACCTCTGGAGAACACCCTTCGGGTGACCACCGGTGACAAACCAAGCTCCCGGCTAATGCATCCTCTCCATCACAGCCTCTGGAAACCGCCCTTCGGGCTCACGGATCGGGTAACACTCACATCGCACGAAATCAGTAGCTCAACTCTGGAAATTTTTCTTCATCCGATCAACTGATCAGATTGGTTTGAATGCAACAGATGAAGTGAAGTCGGAATGAAATCCGGATGCTTCTGGGATCGCCCTTCGAGCTTCGGTGGCTGATGAAGATCGTAGCACTTAGGAAACACCCTCAGCCTGGATCGCGATCGGTGAACCAGCGTTGAACTCACGGACTGGGAAACACCCTCGTTCGTGATCTGACCTCATACGATGAACACCGACAGCACAGTGATCGCCGGCGACGAAGAAGACTCAATCACAGATCTGGAAAGGAGAATGGGAGATGCGGTCGTCGCGCGAAGAAGAAGCAGGAACAGTGGAGAAATTGCGACGTCGAGCCCAGCGACACTGTAGCTTCTCGCGGGTATTTAAATCCTCCCCTCTCTGATCGGACGGCTGAGATTTCTCGGAGCTTAATCAATGGTGGAAAACAGTCTAAAATCTGATCCAACAATACTGATCTTCATCTACGGTCCAAATCTGCTCCTCATTAGGTCAGATGGACCAGATGCTTGACGGATGGTGTAGATCCGCTCCACTCTTGAATGAACGACTACGGTTGTTCTGGAGCTTGATCGTCTTGTTTAGCCCTAGATTTAAACCCAAGTGTGGTCTGATCTGATTGGGTTCATGACCCTTTTGATGCCTACAAAATAAGAATCAAATATTAGCACCAAATACCATGATAATAAGCCAATTTGTAATTAAGTCCAAGATAAAATAAAATTATGAAATATAGAGTAAATATGACTTTAAGATATGAAAATATCATTAAAAACTTGCATTGTGAATCAAGATAATGTAGCCAAAATCATGGTTATCACTCCTATGTTCGGATCAAGAGGACCATACATCAGGCAGAAAGTCCTAGTAGGTCGGGTGGACCGAGGGGCAGGAAGACTTGGTGGGTCGAGGATCGGACATGGGAAGCCTGTGGTCCTTTGTTTGAAGGGGGGGGGTTGTTGGGGTTGCAAGGTTGCAAACATAGTCCCACATTGAAAACACATGGGAAAGATCATGAGTTTATAAGAGAAAGATATTTCCATTGGCATGAGACCTTTTGGGTAGAGCCCAAGAGCAAAACCATGAGGGCTTACCCAATGTGGACAATATCATATCATTATGAAGATATCTAAATTCTTTTCGATCCTACAACTGTTTGTAAAATGAAAGCATGAAAAAATTGAGGCACATTGGGAAAACATTGCATATCAACAAGAGGAAGTTGTGAACACCTTTCAGACTAAGGAATATATTATTCTAACTTTATGAGATTCCAGCAGTGTAGTGATAAACATGAGGAGGAGAAGGTGGAGGAGGATGATGACAATGAGGACTTTGATTTTTAATGATGGGTAAGTTTTGTTAGCTTAATTTAAAAAATGTGCCATATTTTTTTCCATATGTGGTACTAGTTTTTTTACAAGAACATTTACCTTTAATTTGCAAATTTACCAAACTCATAGCTCGATGAGTTTTTTATATAATGTCTCATTTTTAATTTTATATATTTTATCTGTTAATATACTATTTTTTTCTTACAGGTCATTAGAGGGGACATCTCATATTTTTTTTCCCCCTTATTCTCTGAGCTTTGCATAAATATGGTAACTTTTTTAATATTCATTTTTATGCATCAAATTTGCAATTTACTTTATCCTATATTGGAATTTTCAACATATGTTTCGACAGGATGGACGTAGATGGAGATCACAGGATCAGGCAAATTCATCATCTACCAGCTTACCTACGCTAGCCCCTAAACAAGCAGGACCATTTCATGTGTCTTCTCCAGCGCCTTCACATTCACCGCCGCTAGTACCATTACCAGTGTAGTCACCAGTTCCCACAGATCTTCCTAACTCGACAAAAAACTCATTTGTCGAGTTTAGAAATGATAGAGCTTTTGTAGTCCCCATCAAGATTCGTAAGTACTATAAAATATTTTACTTTTTAATCTATCTTAATTATTTAACATTGTTTGTTTATAATTTAATACAATTTTGAAAGTCCTATATAAGTTATTCACAAAATTAATAGAATCATAAATAACCATTGAGGAAGAGAATCAATGACATATTCAAGCACTCCACTGGCCACAAAGGAACTATGGTAGAGTGAGTTCAATGTATATTTTCTTGAGTTTATATTCAAATTTAAAGTGAATATATAATCAATTATTTTTTCTATTCCATCGGCTAAATAATTGTGACCCTGCTGACAAAATGAGATCAAAAAAATATTTTTTTTAAAAAAAAATGTGGCAATCACATTAGGCATGTACTAAGTCATGCCACGAGTCGGGGGAAAAAGCCAAACTTTATCACCGATGAAAATTGGGAGGTCATCACCAACTTTTGGACAACGGAGAAGAGCAAGGAAAGGAGTAACCTGAATAGAATGAATCAATCTTACAATGTTGGTGACTAATCTGCGATATATGTGAGAGGCTCCACTAACATAGATGAGTATAGACAGAGATTGGTAATATTTTAACTCTATTAATAGCTTTTTTATCTATATCAAATTATTTCATTATTTGTAACCATGTTATTTTTTAGACTAGGGAGATGGGGAAGGAGCCTACTTTCATAGATGCTTTCACCTACACTTTTACAAAAAAAAAAAAAAGAGATAAGATTTGGAGTGGGACTAGAGCAAAAGCAGCAAAGGTTAGGATTATTATTTATTTGATCTTAATGTATAATTTAGATTTTATTAGTTAAGTTCTTTCTCTCTCTTAATATTATATGTGTTTCTATTATATCTAATCAATATCATATGTGTTTTAAAAAATAAGAAAAATATAATGAGCTCGAGCATGCCCAGACATGCTCAAAAGTTGGTGCAAATATTCAGGGGTCTGAGTCCTCTATTGGCAATAATTTAAGTTTATGTCTGGAGGCCAGTGAAAGACCAAAAGGGGGAAGGATATTGGGGATGAGTTCCATGAACCCAAAGAATAGCTGGTACATCTTCTTCCACCTTACCAACACTAAGGGCCTAAATAAATACTTTTACTGAAGAGGTTAGCAATCTAAAGGAAATATTATTGCAAAGAGATGAAGAAAGGGCACAAGGGGATAGAGAAATGAGAGAGTTGCACCGACAACAAAACTTTATCATGCGACATCTTCAATTAAGCTTCGCTTTAAGTCAGATTCCTCTCCATGACGGTGATGATGGTGACGACAACCACAACGATAGTGGTGATGATTCTTCATGATTATAATTATATATGAATCTTATTTATCATATAATTAGTGTTTTAAAACATTAATCCATGGAAAGCCTAGAGGTTCCACTGTACAAAAATTTTGTACAAAGGTCTGAACCTTTTCCTAGCTACCATGTGTTCTTTTAAATTAAATTTTGGATCGCCTGTGGAACTTAACACGTTTGATCCAAAACTTAATCTATTTGTTCTTTTAGGTTTTGATTTGGATTTCCTGCGGAACTTAACACGTTCAACCCAAATCACCTTAAGTTATTAATTCCATTAAATATTAATTTCCATAATTGGTTCCCAGTACTGACGTGGCGAGGCACATGACATTCTTGGATATGGGAGCAACTACCACCGACTAGACAAAACCTTTTATGGAACGCTAATATTTAATTTCCTAAAATAACTTTAGATTAACCGAAAGGAACAATCAAATCACAAGGAAAAATAAAATAAAATAAAATAAAATAACACAACTTCAAAAAACATATTCGAAATACTAGATTCGTAAGCCTCTTGTGTTTGGTATTATTTCCATAAATAACTAGTATGATGCGGAAAAGGAAAAACTACTAGTTATACCTTCTAGAAAGACCTCTTGATCTTCTACCGTATTCCTCTTCTAACCTCGGACGTTGTGTGGGCAACGATCTTCCGAGATGAGAAAACACCAACCACCTTCTTCTCCTCCTAGCTAGGTTCGGCCACAATAAGGAAGCTTTACAAAGGATGAAGAACAAAACACCACCCAAGTTCCAAGAGATGCAAACTTTCTCTCCTTCTTCTTCTTCTTCTCCAAGTAGTATCTGGCCACCACAAGAGCTCCAAGGGAGATGAAGGATTCGGCCACCACAAGAGGAAGAGAGGGAGAGGATGATGGCCGGCCACAACACCAAGGAAAAGAGGGAGAGAAATAATAGAGGTTGTCTCCCTTGAAGGCACCCCCACCCCTTCTTTTATATTCGTTAGCCTTGGTAAATTAGGAAATTTAATTACAATAAAATTTCCTTAATTTCCTTGACATGATTTAATTGAGAAAAATAAAATAAAATTTCCCAATTAAACTATAATGGCCGGCCACATCATGGAGGAATAAATTAGACAAGTTTTAATCAACAAATTAAAACTTTCTAATTTGTTTCCAGAAATTTTAAAAATAAAATTTCTCTTCAAAAATCTCTTCATGGTTGATAAAAAGAAATTTCTATAATTTTAATTTTTCAACATGTGAATAATTTTTAAAGAGAAAATAAAATATCTTACCAATCTACAAATAAGGAAAGAGATCTAATCTCTTTCTTTAATCTTTTGTAGATCTTTTTAAGAGAGATATTTTAATTTTAATTCTCTTTAATAAATTATATCTTCCACATAATAAAATTAAAATTAAAATTACTTTTTAATTTAATTATGGCCGGCCCTCTAGCTAGCCACCTTAAACCATGCTTAGGCCGGCCCTAGCTTGATTCCAAGCTAGCTTGGCCGGCCCCCTTTAGGTGGGTATAGAAAGTGGGTATAGATGGATATAGTATTCTATAAATAAGAGGTTACGATAGGGACCGAGAGGAGGAATTGGTTTTGGTCTCCCGATAAAATTAAGCATCCCGTGTTCGCCCCGAACACACAACTTAATTTTGTCAATAATAATTCATTCCACTAGAGAACTATTATTGAACTACCGCACCAATCCCAAATTATATTTTTGGGCTCCTTCTTATTATGAGTGTGTTAGTCTCCCTGTGTTTAAGATATCGAATGTCCACTAATTAAGTGAGTTACTGACAACTCATTTAATTAATATCTTAGTCCAAGAGTAGTACCACTCAACCTTATCGGACTAAGTCTACCTGCAGGGTTTAACATGACAATCCTTATGAGCTCCTCTTGAGGACATTATCAACCTAGTATCTCTAGGATACAGTTTCCTTCTATAATCAACAACACACACTATAAGTGATATCATTTCCCAACTTATCGGGCTTATCGATTCATCGAACTAAATCTCACCCACTGATAAATTAAAGAAATAAATATCAAATATATGTACTTGTTATTATATTAGGATTAAGAGCACACACTTTCATAATAACTGAGGTCTTTGTTGCTTTATAAAGTCAGTATAAAAGAAATGACCTCAAATGGTCCTACTCAATACACTCTAAGTATACTAGTGTAATTATATAGTCAAGATAAACTGATACCTAATTACACTACGACCTTCTAATGGTTTGTTCCTTTCCATTTTGGTCGTGAGCTACTGTTTATAATTTATAAGGTACTGATAACATCATCTTCTGTATGTGAGACCACATTCTATATTATCTACAATATAAATTAATTGAACAACTACAAATAAATATAGATAATTTGATCAAATGTGATTCTTTAATCAAAATAAATGTTTACAAAAGCTTAGGCTTTCAGTATACACTCCAACAATCTCCCACTTATACTAATGACTAAGCTGCCATATCTTCTACCATACATCTGATTCCCATTCCCTCCACATGCCGATCGAAAGCTTTTGCCGGAAGGGCCTTAGTGAAAGGATCTGCCAGGTTATCCGCTGATGCAATCTTGGCGATGACAACTTCTCCTCGCTTCACGATATCTCGTATCAGGTGGTACTTGCGCTCTATATGTTTACTTTCCTTATGAGCTTGTGGTTCCTTCGAGTTTGCAATTGCACCGATATGATCACAATAAATTGTGACGATTTTGGGCAAACCAAGAATCACATCTAAGTCCATTAGAAAGTTCCTGAGCCATACTGCTTCTTTAGCTGCCTCAGAGGCTACTACATACTCAGCTTCCATGGTTGAGTCCGAAACGCATTTCTGCTTAACACTCTTCCTTGAAATGGCTCCACCTCCTAAAGTAAACACATAGCCTGATGTAGACTTACTACTATCCCTATCTGATTGAAAATCTGAATCTGTGTAACCCACAGGGAGCAAATCATCTTCTTGGTAAACTAGCATATAATTTCTAGTCCTTCTCAGGTACTTTAATATATGCTTTACCGCAGTCCAATGCCCCTGTCCAGGGTTACTCTGATATCTGCTGATCATGCCCATGGCAAAACAAATATCAAGTCTCGTACATAGCATTGCATACATAAGGCTTCCTACAGCCGAGGCATAAGGAACTGCTTTCATGTCTTCTATCTCCTTTGATGTCTTAGAAGACATCTCTTTAGATAGAGCTATTCCATGCCTAAAAGGTAAGAAACCTTTCTTGGAATCCTGCATGCTAAAACGAGCAAGGATTGTATCTATATATGAAGCTTGGGACAGACACAACATTCTTTTCTTGTGATCCCTTATTACTTTGATCCCAAGAATGTGTGCACACTCTCCTAAGTCCTTCATATCAAATTGTTTGGACAACCATACCCTTACGTCTGATAATACCTTGACATTGTTGCCAATTAACAAAATATCATCTACGTATAGTACAAGAAATACCACCACGTTTCCATTACACTTCTTATATACACAAGACTCATCCGGACTTTGAATAAATCCATATGACTGGATTACTTCATTAAACCGGATGTTCCAAGATCTTGAAGCTTGCTTCAGTCCATAAATGGACCGATTGAGCTTGCACACTAGATGCTCTTTGCCTTTTTCAATGAACCCTTCTGGTTGCTTCATATGGATGTTCTCTTCAAGATTTCCATTAAGTAAAGCTGTCTTGACATCCATTTTTCAAATCTCATAATCCATATGAGCAGCAATGGATAAGAGTATCCGAATAGACTTAAGCATGGCTACCGGTGAAAATCTATCCTCATAATCGATTCTCTCTTTCTGAGTGTACCCTTTCGCAACAAGCCTAGCTTTGAAGGTTTCTACCTTCCCGTCTGTCCCTCTTTTCCTTTTGTAGATCCACTTGCATCCAACGACTTTTACACCATTAGGTGGTTCTACAAGTTCTCAGACCTTATTAGAGTACATAGACTCTATTGCAGAATTCATCGCCTTTTGCCAAGATGCTGCATCTATATCTTGGAGTGCTTCGTCATATGTCCGGGGATCAGGTTCATGTTTACCCGGGATCAAGTCCGAAGACTCTCCCAAAAATATGAATCTCTCAGGCTGCCTTACAACCCTCCCACTACGACGAGGCACTGTCTGTGGTTGTGTATCATGTGTGACACATGTTGCAGTTTCTTGTGGTACTTCATCTTGTACTGTTGGTACTAAAGTAGACGTGTCCTCTCTTAGTTCTTCTAAAACAACTTTACTACTGGGCTTGTGATCCATTATATAGTCTTCTTCTAAAAACTGGGCATTGGTGCTAACAATGACCTTCTGATCTTTAGGACTATAAAATAAACCTCCTTTCGTTCCTTTGGGATATCCCATAAACACTCGAACTTCTGTACGAGATTCTAACTTATCAGCATATGGTTTCAGCACATGTGTTGGACTACCCCAAATCCGAATATGTCTTAGACTGGGTTTTCGCCCATTCCACAATTCTGTGGGAGTAGAAGAAACTGATTTAGAAGGTACTAAGTTCAGAACGTATACTGCTGTTTCCAGAGCATTCCCCAAAACGAATTTGGTAATTCTGAATAACTCATCATCGATCTAACCATCTCCATAAGAGTCCTATTCCTTCGTTCTGCTACACCATTCTATTGGGGTGTTCCAGGTGCAGACAATTGGGATTGGATCCCGACCTCTGATAAGTAATTCCTAAACTCTCCTAAGAGGTATTCACCACCACAATTAGATCGTAGTGTCTTGATACTTTTACCTAGTCGTTTCTCCACATCAGCCTTGTATTCTTTGAACTTATCAAAGCACTCGGACTTGCGGCACATTAGATAAATGTATCCGTATCTTGAATAATCATCTATAAAAGAGACAAAATATTCAAAACCACCTCTTGCCTGGACAGACATAGGACCACACAAATCAGAATAAACCAATTCTAACACTTCTTTGGTTCTATACCCTTTGGCCTTGAACGACCTCTTGGTCATTTTACCTTCCAAGCAAGATTCACAAGTTGGAAAATTTTCCAACTCTAATGAACCCAAAAGTCCATCGGCTATTAGCCTCTGAATCCTACTTAAGTTAATATGACCAAGCCTTAGATGCCAAAGTTATGCTTGGTTCATTTCCGAAGGTTCTTTTCTCTTATTTGAGTTAGAAGATGAGTTATAAATTTCCATGTTTTGCTTTGTGAGAGAATTGGATTTAAAATATATAAATTGCCAACTAATGTACCAGAACAGATAATCACTTTATTTCTCTTAATAACTACATCGTTACTAAAGGAAATTGAATATCCATCTAAAAAACAGTTTAGAAACTGAAATTAAATTCTTTCTAAAACTGGGTATATAAAGACAATTTCTTAAAACCAAATTTTTATTTCTACTAAAAGATAAGTAGACGTCTCCCACTGCAACAGCTGCCACCTTAGTAGCATTGCCCATGTAGACGGTAATCTCTCCTTCAGATAGTCGTTGGGTTTCCTGGAACCCCTGCAAGGAATTGCAGACATGATCAGTGGCTCCCGTATCTACACACCAGGTGCTGGTAGATAACACCGCTAAACATGTTTCAACAACTAGAGCATGAGATATACCTTTATTGTTCTGATTCCTACGAGGACAGTCCGCCTTCTAATGCCCTACCTGCTTGCAGATGAAGCACTTGCCCTTCGGCTTCTTCATTCCAGCTTTAGGTCCTGTACTCTGAGATTTATTCACTTTCTTTGCTGAACTAACTTGTTTCTTCTTCTTTTTTCCTTTCGGCTTAGAAGTAGAACCATTTTCAACATAGTGAATATGAGAGTTGTGACGAAACAATCCTTCTACTGCCTGAAGTTCTGTCAGTAGTTCCGCCAATGAATATACCCTTTTGTTCATATTGTAATTTAGGCGGAATTGCTCAAAACTTCTAGGTATTGTTTGGAGGATCATATTGATCTGGGTTTCCCCATCAATTTCTCCTCCAAGGATCTTTATCTCATTCAGATAAGCCATCATCTTTAGGATATGATCCCTCACAGGAGTACCCTCTTGCATGGTGGCTGTCATTATCTTTCTCATGGCTTCTTGTCTAGAAGCCCTATCCTGATGACCAAAGAGTTCCTTGAGATTGTTCATAATATCTAGGTTGTTGGTAAATCTTGATGCTGATGTTGCAATACATTTGACATTGAAGTCAAAATGTAACACCGTGCCATCTCATCTTCTTTTACCCATTTCCTATGATATTCAATTTCCTCTTGGGTAGATTCACCAGTAGGTGCTTCAGGACAAGGCTCAGTCAGTACAAATTTATAGCTTTCAGCAGTAAGGACAATGTCCAGGTTCCTTTTCCAATCTATGTAATTAGGTCCAGTAAGTCTATTCTGTTGAAGTATGATGGACAGTGGGTTGAAAGTCATCCTAAGAATCACAAATAACTTTTTGGTCACAACTCTAAATTTAGAATAATATTGATTCCTCAAACAATACTATTTTAAATTAACCAACACCTCAAACCACCGTGAATTTTGTATGCCACGATAGTGTGGACGTATACAAATTCAACATTTGTAAAAGGAGGGTTTTAACCCATTAATTTTATTATCTTGTCAACCTAACTTTTTGACAAATAAAATTAATAGTTGGTATCCTTTGGTCACATAAATAATTGCAGTGACTTCGGTGGGAAGGATACTATTAGTTGTGCCTAAGTGTATACTATTACTTGACACTAAGTCCATTAATAAGATTGTGCCCCTTCCGATGGGGAAGATCACACGCTCTTACTTAACTTCCTATAGTCATCCCAAATGGAAGTTTGTTCTAGTGATCCACAAACAAGCTCATCCGATATGGAGGAAGGCACTCAGAGCCAACGCGCAAGCTTGTTTGCATCACTTACAAACCAGTAATGGAGACCATGAATTTTACTTAAAAATCCCTCTCCCACTTAGTTATTTATAAATGAGGAATTTTAACTATGCTAGCATACTAAACATGTATACTAACATACACACACAACACAATATAAAAGCAATAAATAGAAAATCTAATTTTCAACTATTATGACTTTTATCTATAATTGTCCTCCGTGTGTTGTCATCCCAAGCTGCTGTCATATTTGGCCACCGCTACCGGGTCTAGCTGTCGCATCCATCTTGCTCCTTGTTCCGCTGCGCCTCTAGTCCTTAGAAGGTTCCACGCTTTGCAAGATTTGATCCGTGACATAAATAGAATTTTACATTTTTGATCCTATATTCCATAAAAGGAATGTACATGCATCTAGATCAAAAATAAAATCCTAATAAAACTAAATACAGCTCCTGCTGTATTTTATAATACAATCATGCACACACATATAAATGCCCTTGATATGTCCAAGGGTCCAATCACACACATAAAACTATAAGCCATAATAGTTGGATCCTGCATCCACAAAGTTAGCACATCCTACTATTATCCTGCCTAAATTATGTATGACATGTGCATAATTAAACTAATACCAAATACACAGAGGCATAACCCTAGCACTGATACCAATTGTTGGTTGCTACTCGGAAAGCCTAAAGGTTCCACTATACAAAAATTTTGTACAAAGGTCTGAACCTTTTCCTAGCTACCATGTGTTCTTTTAAATTAAATTTTGGATCGCCTGCGGAACTTAACACGTTTGATCCAAAACTTAATCTATTTGTTCTTTTAGGTTTTGATTTGGATTTCCTGCGGAACTTAACACGTTCAACCCAAATCACCTTAAGTTATTAATTCCATTAAATATTAATTTCCATAATTGGTTCCCAGTACTAACGTGGCGAGGCACATGACCTTCTTGGATATGGGAGCAACCACCACCGACTAGACAAAACCTTTTATGGAAAGCTAATATTTAATTTCTTAAAATAACTTTAGGTTAACCGAAAAGAACAATCAAATCACAAGGAAAAATAAAATAAAATAAAAGAACACAACTTCGAAAAACATATTCGAAATACTAGATTCGTAAGTCTCTTGTATTTGGTATTATTTCCATAAATAACTAGTATGATGCGGAAAAGGAAAAACTACTAGTTATACCTTCTAGAAAGACCTCTTGATCTTCTACCGTATTCCTCTTCTAACCTCGGACGTTGTGTGGGCAACGATCTTCCGAGATGAGAAAACACCAACCACCTTCTTCTCCTCCTAGCTAGGTTCGGCCACAATAAGGAAGTTTTACCAAGGATGAAGAACAAAATACCAACCAAGCTCCAAGAGATGCAAGCTTTCTCTTCTTCTTTTTCTTCTTCTCCAAGTAGTATCTGGCCACCACAAGAGCTCCAAGGGAGATGAAGGATTCGGCCACCACAAGAGGAAGAGAGGGAGAGGATGATGGTCGGCCACAACACCAAGGAAAAGAGGGAGAGAAATAATAGAGGTTGTCTCCCTTGAAGGCACCCCCACCCCTTCTTTTATATTCCTTAGCCTTGGTAAATTAGGAAATTTAATTACAATAAAATTTTCTTAATTTCCTTGACATGATTTAATTGAGAAAAATAAAATAAAATTTCCCAATTAAACTATAATGGTCGGCCACATCATGGAGGAATAAATTAGACAAGTTTTAATCAACAAATTAAAACTTCCTAATTTGTTTCCAGAAATTTTAAAAATAAAATTTCTCTTCAAAAATCTCTTCATGGTTGATAAAAAGAAATTTCTATAATTTTAATTTTTCAACATGTGAATAATTTTTAAAGAGAAAATAAAATATCTTACCAATCTACAAATAAGGAAAGAGATCTAATCTCTTTCTTTAATCTTTTGTAGATTCTTTACAAGAGAGATATTTTAATTTTAATTCTCTTTAATAAATTATATCTTCCACATAATAAAAATTAAAATTAAAATTCTTTTTAATTTATATGGCCGGCCCCCTCTAGCTTGGGTTCAAGCTAGGGCCGGCCACCTTAAACCATGCTTAGGCCGGCCCTAGCTTGATTCCAAGATAGCTTGGCCGACCCCCTTTAGGTGGGTATAGAAAGTGGGTATAGGTGGGTATAGTACTCAATAAATAAGAGGCTATGATAGGGACCGAGAGGAGGAATTGGTTTTGGTCTCTCGATAAAATTAAGCATCCCGTGTTCGCCCAAAACACACAACTTAATTTTATCAATAATAATTTATTCCACTAGAGAACTATTATTGAACTACCGCACCAATCCCAAATTACATTTTTGGGCTCCTTCTTATTATGAGTGTGTTAGTCTCCCTGTGTTTAAGATATCGAATGTCCACTAATTAAGTGAGTTACTGACAACTCATTTAATTAATATCTTAGTCCAAGAGTAGTACCACTCAACCTTATCGTCATGTCGGACTAAGTCCACCTGCAGGGTTTAACATGACAATCCTTATGAGCTTCTCTTGAGGACATTATCAACCTAGTATCTCTAGGACACAGTTTCCTTCTATAATCAACAACACATACTATAAGTGATATCATTTCCCAACTTATCGGGCTTATCGATTCATCGAACTAAATCTCACCCATTGATAAATTAAAGAAATAAATATCAAATATATGTACTTGTTATTATATTAGGATTAAGAGCACACACTTCCATAATAACTGAGGTCTTTGTTCCTTTATAAAGTCAGTATAAAAGAAACGACCTCAAATGGTTCTACTCAATACACTCTAAGTGTACTAGTGTAATTATACAGTCAAGATAAACTGATACCTAATTACACTACGACCTTCTAATGGTTTGTTCCTTTCCATTTTGGTCGTGAGCTACTGTTTATAATTTATAAGGTACTGATAACATCATCTTCTGTATGTGACACCACATACTATATTATCTACAATATAAATTAATTGAACAACTACAAACAAATGTAGATAATTTGACCAAATGTGATTCTTTATTCAAAATAAATGTTTACAAAAGCTTAAGCTTTCAGTATACACTTCAACAGAAAGGGCACAAGGGGATCGTGAAATGAGAGAGTTGCACCGACAACAAAACTTTATCATGCGACATCTTCAATTAAGCTTCGCTTTAAGTCAGATTCCTCTCCATGACGGTGATGATGGTGACGACGACCACGACGATAGTGGTGATGATTCTTCATGATTTTAATTATGTAAGAATCTTATTTATCATATAATTAGTGTTTTAAAACATTAATCCATGGAGTGTGAACCTTTCAATTTTTTATTTTAATTAATATTATTAATTTATTTTTAACAGGGTTGGTGAGCCAAAATATATGTCGAATAAAAAGTAAGTATTAAGTAACATACTCTTAGTCGAACATGTTGTACTTGTAATTTTATTTATTTATTTATTTATTTTATCACTTGCTTTTGAAGAGTTAATGGAAGAGTTAAATAAGGACATCATTCTTTTTACAAACTTGTTAAAATTTTCAACTACTACATTATTAGCTAGAATTCTGAATTATGATTAGAGTTTGACTAGCAGCAAAGTAACCATGAGAACTAAAAGCAAGCCTAGTATCAACTAATTGATCTTGACTATTTTGTGTTTTCATCATTTGAGACATTTTCATATGATAAAAATTTTAAGAAGGCACCCCATGATCTCCATGTCAGATTGAAATCTAACATGCTTTTTGTAGCTATAGTTTGATGTGGTGAAATAGGTTGTATCATATTTAGGATACTTGTAGTTACAATTTGATGTGTTGAAATAGGTTGTATCATATTTAGGATACTTGTAGATACAATTTAATATGGTGAAATAGTGTTGGTGCGGGAAGCATCCGACGATCGAACTCGTGTTTTGATAATGACAAAGGGTTCAAAGTTAAGTTGTTTTGTGATCTAACAGTTTGAATGATCTTGCAGGAAAGTCCTAAGTGTACTTAGGCAAAAGTCCTAGCTGCGGTTAGGCAGATGGAAAATCCTAAGGGGTGGTAACCTTAGGTCCAAGGGGGTGGTAACCCTAGGTGGAGGAAAACCTTAGGGGGCGGTAACCCTAGGTCTTAGGGAGTGGTAACCCTAGGTGGAGAAAAACCCTAAGGGGCGACAACCTTAGGTCCTAGGGGGTGGTAACCCTAGGTGGAGGAAAATCCTAAGGGGGGGGGGGGGGTAGCCTTAGGTCCTAGGGGGTGGTAACCCTAGGTGGAGAAAAACCCTAGGGGTTGATAACCCTAGGTCCTAGGGGGTGGTAACCCTAGGCAAAAAGTCTAGTCGGTCTGGAGGACCGGACTTACATCAGGTAATCTCTCCTTAGGGGAGTAGGTGAGGACGCATTCCCCGCAGAGGGAACAATAGGTGTCGGGTCGACCTAGGGTTTTCGGTCGGAAATCCGAAGTCAGACCCAGGACAGCCCGAAGACTGTCAACATTTTATTTACTACTATGTGCTAACTTTGTTTTGCAAGATATGTGTTTGGGACTAACACATTTTGCAGGAACAAAGGAGCATTTTACACCTTCGATGAACAGTACCCGAGGCGCCTCCATTGAGCTTGGAGGTGCCTCAGGTACAAGGCGGAAGCTGTCTGCGAGAAGGAGCTTGAGGCACCTTCATGGGACTTGGAGGCGCCTTGGACCGCTGCGCGGAGGCACCTTGGAGTAGCGTTGAAGGCACCTTCAGGTGGATAATGAGCAGCGAGCATGCCTTATCGACAGCGGCTGAATCGGGATCAGATTTCGGGTTGGAGGCGCCTTCGAGCTTGATGGAGGCACCCTCAACGTCCAATAAAAGGAGGTCTCGAGGCAGCAGTAAGTACATCACCTTCTACATAACCTGTGTGCAACAAGCTGCCAACAAGACGTTCCAACAAAGCTGCGACTTGACGTCGATGACCGGAGCTCAGAATCTTTAGTTTTTCTTTTGTCGTTGGTAAATCTAAGTTGCTTTTTAATTGTACTTTCAGTTGTAACATTTTTTATGAGATTATAGTTGTTGCCCAACGTAAATGCTCAACGAGCGTGGGCCTTGGAGCAGGAGTCTCCCTAGGCTCCGAACCAAGAAAATCTTGGCCTCTTTGTGTGTGTTTGTTATTTTGTTTTATTCCACTGCGTTATTCAAGTTTTACGATTCCGAAACGAGTGAAAGCCACGAGCACTATTCACCCCCCTCTAGCGCGGTCTCGATCTAACAATTGGTGTCAGAGCGGGGAGGATCCTATCATGGATCTTAAAGGTAAAATTGTAAATTCAAATTGTAAATCTCTGATAACCTGTTTTAAGTGTAGGGAGAGAGGACACTATAGAAACGAATGACCCACTCATAAGATTCGACTGGCATAATAGGAGGAGAAGGAGAAAACGATCAGGAGAGGGAAGAAACACATTAAATGCTCCAAATGCAAGCAAATGGGTCACTGCAAAAGACAATGCCCAGAAAGAAGACCTAAGAATCTAGGGGGAGAAATCAAGGTTAGTACATTTACATTATATGAAAATCCAGTTTTTGCAACACATGATTGCACTAGTTTAACTAATCCTGCTTGCTCTAGTATAGATTTCTCTTCAAAATTAGATATGCATGCTAATAATGTAATGAATAAAATTAATTCAAATAAAAATAAGAAATTAACTCTTAGAAAATTAGAAATACAAAATAATATTTTAAAAGATAAAATTGATAAATTAGAGAAGATTGTTAATAATTTAGTCAAATCACAAAATCTAGACTTAGATTACAAGTCCAAAGTGAAACTTAAACTCTACAAACCGAGCTATAATCAAGTGTCTTTTAATTATGAAATTAATCAATAAACTTGCTTGATGATTATTTTTCTTTGTATTTATTTTTACCTGTTTAGATTTACGTTAGTTAAGGACCTAGGCATAATTTACACTTGTTAGTTAAACCTAGGAGTTTCAAAAAGAAAATTAAATATATAATTTCTTTGAGTGGTTCTGTGTAGGAAGGGGTGGATGATCCGATACCCAAGAAGGTCAAGTGTCTCGCCACGACCTAGGAACCAATCTTTGAAATGTGTATTTAATTGACTGATTGGAAAACCTAAGTTTTACTCAAATATAAATTAATCCTTAGAAATAATCTAAAATTAAAGATAATCATCTCACAAAACTACTTAAGATTTCCTGATTGATAACTTAGAGTCGGGTGAGATGGATCTAGCATGAATAAAATCAAAATTAAATTAACTTAACCAATTTAACTACTTATTTAATTATTTATTTTAAAAATCCTTTTAAAAATTATTTTAAAAATATTTTTAAAAAATCCTATTAAAATCATTTTAAAAACCTTTTAAAAATCATTTTAAAAACCTTTTAAAAATTTTTTAAAAATTATTTTAAAAACCTTTTAAAACCATGTTAAAAATTATTTTAAAACCTTTTAAAATTCTTTTAAAAATCATTTTAAAAATCATTTTAAAAAACCTTTTAAAAAAATCCTTTTAAAATTCTTTGAAAATTAATTATTTGAAAAATCCTTTAAAAAATTAATCTCAAAATTATTTGAAAAATCCTTTAAAAATTAATCTCAAAATTATTTGAAAAATCCTTTGAAAATTAATTTCAAAATTATTTGAAAAATCCTTTAAAAATTAATTTCAAAATTATGTGTAAAATCCTTTGAAAATTAATTTCAAAATTATTTTAAAAAAATCCTTTGAAAAGTAATTTCAAAATTATTTGAAAAATCCTTAATTTTAAAAATAACTAATTTGCAAACTCATTGAATATGCAAAATTATCCTTAAATATTAACCTCATCTTACACTCACTCATAGGCTGAACATGCTTGACAAACTAGAATGGGTGAGATGGAAATTTAGGAAAATATAAAAGACCTTATTTTCATGCTTGGACTCTAGCACCCTAAGGATTTAATTTGACATTAATTAAGGGGGAGTGAGTGGAGTCAAGCTAAGTTTTCATTGGATTTAAAGTTAAACTCTTTGAAAAGTTAAAGCAAATCCAATTGTTTTTATATCCTTAAATGAGAAAAATTATTTTCAAAACTTTAGTTTTATTCCCTATTAAACTCCCTACTTTTTCAAACAAAAAAGTTAACTAAGTGTTCCATTTTGGAAAAATTCTTGTTAAAATCTGTTTCTGAAAAGTTAGCTAAATATTTCTATCAAGAAGTTTTTTTTGCTTTTTCAAACATAACTAAATATTTTCTCCAAAAGCTTTTCAAATTTAATTAAGTATGTTTCGGAAAAGCTTTAACTAAGTTTTCTTCAAAACTATTTCAAATTTAGCTAAGTTTTCATATTTTTCTATCTCAAATTAGCTAAGTTATTTTTCAAAGACAAATTAACGTTTACTTAGCTAAGTATTTTTTTTCAAACCTAATTATTAACGTTCACATTTTTTATACTCTCTTATTTATTTTTGATATATGACAAAGGGGGAGAGTAGCATAAAATTTAAAAGAAAGCTCTAATTTAGGGGGAGTCTTACACTTTAAAGTTTTAGATTAAGCTTTGTTTGCATCTAAAATTGTTTACTTATGCTTGCTTATACTAAAACTTTGAAAATTGTTACTTATGCATATGTTTACTTATGCCTGTTTTTACTTAACTTTGAATTTCAGTTGTCTTAATCAAAAAGGGGGAGGTTGTTGGTGCGGGAAGCATCCGACAATCGAACCCGTATTTTTATAATGACAAAGGGTTCAAAGTTAAGTTGTTTTGTGATCTAACAGTTTGAATGAGTTTGCAGGAAAGCCCTAAGTGTACTTAGAAAAAAGTCCTAGCTGCGGTTAGGCAGATGGAAAATCCTAAGGAGTGGTAACCTTAGGTCTTAGGGGGTGGTAACCCTAGATGAAGGAAAACCCTAGGGAGTGGTAATCCTAGGTCCTAGGGGGGTGGTAACCCTAGGTGGAGGATGTTGGTTGCTACTCAGAAAACCTAATGATTCCACTGTACAAAAATTTTGTACAAAGGTCTGAACCTTTTCCTAGCTACTATGTGTTCTTTTAAATTAAACTTGGATCGCCTGCAGAACTTAACACGTTTGATCCAAAGTTTAATCTATTTGTTCTTTTAGGTTTTGACTTGGATCTCCTACGGAACTTAACACTTTGATCCAAATCACTTAGGTTATTAATTCCAATAAATATTAGTTTCCAAAATTGGCTCCCAGTACTGACGTGGCGAGGCACATGGCCTTCTTGGATATGGGAACAACCACCACCGACTAGACAAAGCCTTTTAAAGAAAGTTAATATTTAATTTCCTTAAATAACTTTATGTCAACCGAAAAGAACAATCAAATCACAAGGAAAAGAAAAAACAAAAGAACACAATATCGAAAATAAATTCGAAATACTAGAATCGCATGCCTCTTGTATTTGGTATTATTTCCTAAAATAACTAGTATGATGCGGAAAGGAAAAATACTAGTTATACCTTTTAGAAAGACCTCTTGATCTTCTACCATATTCCTCTTCTAACCTCGGACATTGTGTGGGCAACGATCTTTCGAGATGAGAAACCACCAAAGCACCTTCTTCTCCTTCTTGCTAGGTTCGGCCAAATCAAAAGCTTCACCAAGGATGAAGAAAAAACACCAACCAAACTCCAAGGGATGAAAGCTTTCTCTCCTTCTTCTTCTTCTTCTCCAAGTAGTATCCGGCCACCACAAAAGCTCCAAGCAATGAAGAGTTTCGGCCACCACAAAGAGGAAGAGAGGGAGAGAAAATGGCCGGCCACAACACCAAGGAAAAGAGGGATAGAATAATAGAGGTTGTATCTCATAAAGGCACCCAACCCCCTCTTTTATATTCCTTAGCTTTGGTAAATAAAGAAATTTAATTACAATAAAATTTCCTTAACTTTCTTTGACATGAATTAATTAAGAAAAATTAAACAAAATTTCTTAAAACTCCATGTCTTGGCCGGCCACATCAACAAGAGCAAACAAAGCAATTTCAATCAACAATTAAAATTCCTTATTTGTCTTCGAAAATTTTTAAAAAATAAAATTTCCTTTAAAATCCCTTCATGGTTGATAAAAAGAAATTTCTATAATTTTAATTTTTCAACATGTGAATAATTTACAAAGAGAAAAAATAAAATATCTTTCCTATCTACAAATAAGGAAAGAGATCTAATCTCTTTTCTGAATCTTTTGTAGAAGGGATATTTTAATTTTAATTCTCTCCAATAAATTATATCTTCCACATAAGAAAAATTTAAAATTAAAATTCTTTTAAATTTAATGGGGGCCGGCCACCTAAGCTTGGGTTCAAGCTAGGGCCAGCCACCCATGAATCAAGGCTTGGCCGGCCCTAGCTTGATCCACAAGCTAGCTTGGTCGGCCCCCTTATCATGGGTATGAAGGTGGGTATAGGTGGGTATAGTACTCTATAAATAAGAGGCTACGATAGGGACCGAGAGGAGGAATTGGTTTTGGTCTCCCGATAAAATTAAGCATCCCGTGTTCGCCCCGAACACACAATTTAATTTTATCAATAATAATTCATTCCACTAGAGAACTATTATTGAACTACCGCACCAATCCAAAATTACATTTTTTGGGCTCCTTCATAATATAAGTGTGTTAGTCTCCCTGTGTTTAAGATGTCGAATGTCCACTAATTAAGTGAGTTACTGACAACTCATTTAATTAATATCTTAATCCAAGAATAGTACCACTCAACCTTATCGTCATGTCGGACTAAGTCCACCTACAGGGTTTAACATGACAATCCTTATGAGCTCATCTTGGGGACATTATCAACCTAGATCACTAGGACACAGTTTCCTTCTATAATCAACAACACACACTATAAGTGATATCATTTCCCAACTTATCGGGCTTATTGATTTATCGAACTAAATCTCACCCATTGATAAATTAAAGAAATAAATATCAAATATATGTGCTTGTTATTATATTAGGATTAAGAGCACACACTTTCATAATAACTGAGGTATTTGTTTCTTTATAAAGTCAGTATAAAAGAAACAACCTCTAATGGTCCTACTCAATACACTCTAAGTGTACTAGTGTAATTATATAGTCAAGATAAACTAATTTCTAATTACACTACGACCTTCCAATGGTTTGTACCTTTCCATTTTGGTCGTGAGCTACTGTTTATAATTTATAAGGTACTGATAACATCATCTTCTGTATGTGGCACCACATATATGTTATCTACAATATAAATTAATTGAACAACTACAACTAAATTGCGACAATTTGACCAAATGTGATTGTTTATTCAAAATAAATGTTTACAAAAGCTTAGGCTTTCAGTATAAACTCTAACAATCTCCCACTTATACTAATGACTAAGCTGCCATATCTTCTGCCATACATCTGATTCTCATTCCCTCCACATGCCGATCGAAAGCCTTTGCCGGAAGGGCCTTAGTGAAAGGATCTGCCAGGTTATCTGCTAATGCAATCTTGGCGATGACAACTTCTCCTCGCTTCACAATATCTCGTATTAGGTGGTACTTGTGCTCTATATGTTTACTTGCCTTATGGGCTCGTGGTTCCTTCGAGTTTGCAACTGCACCGCTATTATCACAATAAATTGTGATGATTTTGGGCAAACCAGGAATCACATCTAGGGCCATTAGAAAGTTCCTGAGTCATACTGCTTCTTTAGCCGCCTTAGAGGCTGCTACATACTCAGCTTCCATGGTTGAGTCCGAAACGTATTTCTGCTTAACACTCCTCCATGCAATGGCTCCACCTCCCAAAGTAAACACATAGCCTGATGTAGACTTACTGTTGTCCCTATCTGATTGGAAATCTGAATCCGTGTAATTCACAGGGAGAAAATCGTCTGCTTGGTAAACTATCATATAATCTATGGTCCTTCTCAGGTACTTTAATATATGCTTTACCGCAGTCCAATGTCCTTGTCCAGGGTTACTCTGATATCTGCTAACCATGCCCACCGCAAAACAGATATCAGGTCTCGTACATAGCATTGCATACATTAGGCTTCCTACAGCCGAAGCATAAGGAACTGCTTTCATGTCCTCTATCTCCTTTGATGTCTTCGGAGACATCTCTTTAGATAGAGCTACTCCATGCCTAAAAGGTAAGAAACCTTTCTTGGAATCCTGCATGCTAAAACGAGCAAGGATTGTATCTATATATGAAGTTTGGGACAAACACAACATTCTTTTCTTGCGATCCCATATAACTTTGATCCCAAGAATGTGTGCACAATCTCCTAAGTCCTTCATATCAAATTGTTGTTGGGTTCTTTGGGCCGCGAAAACCGCTTTTTCGCGTCGCGGAAACCCCGAGTCACCCAAAGCCATGAATCTCGTGCAAAGATTCGTAAACAAAATTATCGAAAAACCTTTTTCTTGTACGAGTTTGTAAAAACTTTAGATCTACACTAAAGTTAAGATCATTACCCTTGTAGCGAAGCCCTTCGCGTTCCTGCTTGTCCAAGATGTCGTCGGATCTCTAGTTGTCAAAGTAGACAACCTCTATATGTATCCACACGGACACAAGTAGAAGGAGATGACCAAAACACAAGGTGTGCTAGCACCAATGGAGTGTTCGGCCAAGGAATGGGAGAAGGAGAAGAGAGAGCACCCAAGGGAGAAGAAGAGTGAATGAAATCAATGAGAGGAAATTCAAACAACCCCTTAGCCATCAAGTGGCCGGCCACTCTAGGAGATGTAACCCCCACATTAATTCCAATTAATGTGGAGACCATTAAGAGTTGTAACCCCCATGAGGTGGCACTCTAGGATGATGTGGATCAATACTATTGGTCCACATCTTGCCACCTCACTAAATGACATGGCAACAAGTGTAACCTCCTCATTTAATGTGGGCCGGCCACATTAAATGCTATGGAGGCTTGTAACCTCCATGAGGTGGCACACATTGATGATGTGGAGCAATCCTATTGGTCCACATCTTGCCAACTCACTAGTGATGTGGCAAAAAGTCAAGTCAAAACATGACTTTTTCTCTTCCTCTCAAATCAAGTCAAACTTGATCAAATCTCTCTCATGGTTGATCTAATCTAACCATATGATTCAAGCCAACTTAATATAATGAATCTAATTTATTAAATTAAGTTGATTTAATGAGTCATAATCTAAATTAGACTCATTGAATACATGAATCAACTTGAGTCCAACTCAATTAGCCCAATTTGGATTACTCTTAATCCAATATGATTCATCAAATGAATCTAATCCTCTTAGTTCATCATATGAACCAAATCTCCATCTAATTGTCCTTAGTGTGTGACCCTATAGGTTCTTGTAATGTTGGCAATGCCCTAAACCCATTTAGGAGCATAAGTAATGAGCGGTATCTAGCAACACATCATTACTACCCAAGTTACAAGAATGTCGAGATCCGACATCACCTTGTGACTACCAATTGTGACTCCTCACAAAATATGTGACATTGTCCTTCTATCCTAGACATCTAGATTGATCAATATGAGGCATAGACCGTGTCATCCTCTAATCAATCTAAATCTTGAACTCCAAGTAGACTCACTCGATCAAATGAGCTCAACATCTAATGTTGACTCATTTGGGCATGGCCATGCACTTCGTGGTCTAACTCTATCAAGAATATTGATGTTGCTCCCGTCATATGGGAGGGATAGATCCCATCTACATCACTCACATCCCTCTGCATAATTTGTTACATACCCAGTAATCGCCTTTATAGTCCACCCTGTTACGGGTGACGTTTGACGAAACCAAAATACATAACTCCTTATGTAGGGATCCATGGTGACTTCAGGTCTAAGGACTAATAGTCATACTAATAGCCACATGAGAAAGTATATGACACTCATATAACGATCCATGATACTTTCTCATGGCGGGTCATTCAGTATACATTCTCTAATGCATACCTATGTGTCAGCTTGATATCTCTATATCCATGACTTGTGAGATCAAGTCATCGAGCTGACCTACATGCTAGTCTAATTGTATTAACATTGTCCTTGAATGTTAATACTCGACTAGGAATGATTTAGAGTAGTGTTCCCTATATCATCTCACTATCGATTCAACCAATCGATTGATATAGGTAAGAACCTTCTACTCTAGGACGTTACTATACTTATTTTATCTGGCACCAATACAAATAAGCATAATAACCAAAAACCAAATGCCTTAATATATATACATGAATATGATATACATGAGTCCATACAATCATCAAATGATTGGCTCTAGGGCTCTAACTAACAATTGTTTGGACAACCATACCCTTACGTCCGATAATACCTTGACATTGTTGCCAATTAACAAAATATCATCTACGTATAGTATAAGAAATACCACCACGTTTCCGTTACACTTCTTGTATACACAAGACTCATCCGGACACTGAATAAATCCATATGACTGGATTACTTCATTAAACCGGATGTTCCAAGACCTTGAAGCTTGCTTCAGTCCATAAATGGACCGACTGAGTTTGCACACTAGATGCTCTTTGCCTTTTTCAATAAACCCTTCTGGTTGCTTCATATGGATGTTCTCTTCAAGACTTCCATTAAGGAAAGCTGTCTTGGCATCCATTTGCCAAATCTCATAATCCATATGAGCAGCAATGGATAAGAGTATCCGAATAGACTTAAGCATGGCTACCGGTGAAAAGGTCTCCTCATAATCGATTCCCTCTTTCTGAGTGTACCCATTCGCAACAAGCCTAGCTTTGAAGGTTTCTACCTTCCCGTCTGTCCCTCTTTTCCTTTTGTAGATCCACTTGCATCCAATGGCTTTTACACCATCAGGTGGTTCTACAAGCTCCCAGTCTTATTAGAGTACATAGACTCTATTTCAGAATTCATTGCCTTTTGGCAAGATGCTGCATCTATATTTTGGAGTGCTTCGTCATATGTTCGGGGATAAGGTTCATGTTTACCCGGTATCAAGTCCGAAGACTCTCCCAAAAACATGAATCTATCAGGCTGCCTAACAACCCTCCCACTACGACGAGGCACAGTCTGTGGTTGTGTATCATGTGTGACACGTGTTGCAGTCTCTTGTGGTACTTCATCTTGTACTGTTGGTACTAAGGTAGACGTGTCCTCTCTTAGTTCTTCTAAAACAACTTTGCTACTGGGCTTGTGATCCATTATATAGTCCTCTTCTAAAAACTGGGCATTTGTGCTAACAATGACCTTCTGGTCTTTAGGACTATAAAATAAACCACCTTTCGTTCCTCTGGGATACCCCACAAACACGCGAACTTCTGTACGAGATTCTAACTTATCAGCATCTGGTTTCAGCACATATGTTGGACTACCCCAAATCCGAATATGTCTTAGACTGGGCTTTCGCCCATTTCACAATTCTGTGGGAGTAGAAGAAACTGATTTAGAAGGTACTAAGTTCAGAATATATACTGTCGTTTCCAGAGCGTATCCCCAAAACGAATTTGGTAATTCTGAATAACTCATCATCGATCTAACCATTTCCATAAGAGTCCTATTCTTTCGTTCTGCCACACCATTTTGTTGGGGTGTACCAGGTGCAGACAGTTGGGATTGAATCATGGCCTCTGATAAGTAATTCCTAAACTCTCCTAAGAGGTATTCGCCACCATGATCAGACCATAGTGTCTTGATACTTTTACCTAGTCGTTTCTCCACATCAGCCTTGTACTCTTTGAACTTATCAAAGCACTTGGACTTGCGGCGCATTAGGTAAATGTATCCGTATCTTGAATAATCATCTATAAAAGAGACGAAATATTCAAAACCTCCTCTTGCATGGACAGACATAGGACCACACAAATCAGAATGAACCAATTCTAACACTTCTTTGGCTCTATACCCCTTGGCCTTAAAAGGCCTCTTGGTCATTTTACCTTCTAAGCAAGATTCACAAGTTGAAAAATTTTTCAACTCTAATGAACCCAAAAGTCCATTGGCTATAAGCCTCTGAATCCTACTTAAGTTAATATGACCAAGGCTTAGATGCCAAAGATATGCTTGGTTCATTTCTGAAGGTTCTTTTCTCTTATTAGAGTTAGAAGATGAGTTATAAATTTCCATGTTTTGCTTTGTGGGAGAAATTTGATTTAAAGTATACAAATTGCCAACTAATTCACCAGAATAGATAATCACTTTATTTCTCTTAATAATTACATCATTACTAAAAAAAACTGACTATCCATCCAAAAACAGTTTAGAAACTGAAATTAAATTCTTTCTAAAACTGGGTACATAAAGATAATTTTTTAAAACCAAATTTCTATTCCTATTAAAAGATAAGTAGACATCTCCCACTGTAACAACCGCCATTTTAGTAGCATTTCCCATGTAGACGGTAATCTCTCTTTCAGTTAGTCGTCGGGTTTCCTGGAACCCCTGCAAGGAATTGCAGACATGATCAGTAGCTCCCGTATTTACACACCAGGTACTGGTAGATAACACCGCTAAACATGTTTCAACAACTAGAGCGTGAGATATACCTTTGTTGTTTTGATTCCTACGAGGACAGTCCGCCTTCCAATGCCCCGACTGCTTGCAGATGAAGCACTTGCCCTTCGGCTTTTCATTCCAGCTATAGGTCCTGTACTCTGAGATTTATTCACTTTCTTTGCTGAACCAACTTGTTTCTTCTTCTTCTTTCCTTTCGGTTTAGAAGTAGAACCATTTTCAGTATAGTGAATATGAGAATTGTGACGAAACAATCCTTCTGCTGCCTAAAGTTCTGTCAGTAGTTCCACCAATGAATATACCCTTTTGTTCATATTGTAATTCAGGCGAAATTGCTCAAAACTTCTAGGTAGTGTTTGGAGGATCATATCGATCTGGGTTTCCCCATCAATTTCTCCTCCAAGGATCTGTATTTCGTTCAGATAAGCCATCATCTTTAGGATATGATCTCTCACAGGAGTACCCTCTTGCATGGTGGCTGTCATTATCTTTCTCATGGCTTCTTGTCTAGAAGCCCGATCCTGATGACCAAAGAGTTCCTTGAGATTGTTCATAATATCATAAGCTGTTGGTAAATCTTGATGCTGATGTTGCAATACATTTGACATTAAAGTCAAAATGTAACACCGCACCATCTCATCCGCCTTTACCCATTTCTTATGATATTCAATCTCCTCTTGGGTAGATTCACCAGTGGGTGCATCAGGACAAGACTCAGTCAGTACAAACTTATAGCTTTCAGTAGTAAGAACAATGTCCAGGTTCCTTTTCCAATCTATGTAGTTAGGACCAGTAAGTCTATTCTGTTATAGTATGATGGACAGTGGGTTGAAAGTCATCCTAAGAATCACAAATAACTTTTGGTCAGAACTCTAAATTTAGAATAATATTGATTCCTCAAATAATACTATTTTAAATTAACCAACACCTCAAAACACCGCGAATATTGTATGCCATGATAGTGTGGACGTATACAAATTTAGCATTTGTAAAAGGAGTGTTTAACCCATTAATTTTATTATCTTGTCAACCTAACTTTTTGACAAATAAAATTAATAGTTGGTATCCTTTGGTCACACGAATAATAGCAGTGACTCCGATGGGGAGGATACTATTAGACGTGCCTAAGTGTACACCATTACTTGACACTAAGTCTATTAATAAGATTGTGCCCCTTCCGATGGGGAAGATCACACGCTCTTAATTAACTTCCTATAGTCATCAAAAATGGAAGTTTGTTCTAGTGATCCACAAACAAGCTCATCCGATATGGAGGAAGGCACTCAGTGCCGACGCGCAAGCTTGTTTGCATCACTTACAAACCAGTAATGGAGACCGTAGAATTTATTTAAAATCCCTCTCCCACTTAGTTATTTATAAATGAGGAATTTTAACTATGCTAGCCTACTAGACATGTATACTAACATGCACACACAGCACAATATAAAAGAAATAAATGAAAAACTAATTTTCAACTATTATGGCTTTTATCTATTGTTGTCCTCCGTGTGTCGCCAACCCTAGCTGCTGCCATCTTTGGCCACTGCCACCGGGTCTAGTTGTCGCATCCATCTTGCTCCTTGTTCTGCTGCGCCTCTGGTCGTCAAAAGGTTCCACGCCTTGCAAGATTCGATCCGCGACATAAATAGAATTTTACATTTTTTGATCCTATATTCCTCGAAGGAATGTACATGTAAACTAGATCGAACATAAAATAAAAAATTTACATCCATTGATCCTATATTCCATAAAAGGAATGTACATGTAACTAGATCAAAAATAAAATCCTAATAAAACTAAATACAGCTCCTGCTGTATTTTATAATACAAACATGCACACACATAAATGCCCTTGACATGTCCAAGAGTCCAATCACACACATAAAAAACTATAAGTCATAATAGTTGGATCCTGCATCCATAAAGTTAGCACATCCTACTATTAACCTGCCTAAATTATATATGTCATGTGCATAATTAAACTAATACCAAATACACAGAGGAAAAACTCTAACTTTGATACCAATTGTTGATTGCTACTCAGAAAACCTAATGGTTCCACTGTACAAAAATTTTGTACAAAAGTCTGAACCTTTTCCTAGCTACCATGTGTTCTTTTAATTTAAACTTGGATCGCCTGCGGAACTTAACACGTTTGATCCAAAGTTTAATCTATTTGTTCTTTTAGGTTTTGACTTGGATCTCCTGTAAAACTTAACACGTTTGATCCAAATCACCTAGGTTATTAATTCCATTAAATACTAGTTTCCAAAATTGGCTCCCAGTACTGACGTGGCGAGGCACATGGCCTTCTTGGATATGGGAACAACCACCACCGACTAGACAAAGCCTTTTAAGGAAAGTTAATATTTAATTTCCTTAAATAACTTTAGGTCAACCGAAAAGAACAATCAAATCACAAGGAAAAGAAAAAACAACAGAACACAATATCGAAAATAAATTCGAAATACTAGAATCACATGCCTCTTGTATTTGGTATTATTTCCTAAAATAACTAGTATGATGCGGAAAGGAAAAATACTAGTTATACCTTTTAGAAAGACCTCTTGATCTTCTATAGTATTCCTCTTCTAACCTCGGACGTTGTGTGGGCAACGATCTTCCGAGATGAGAAACCACCAAAGCACCTTCTTCTCCTCCTTGCTAGGTTCGGCCAAATCAAAAGCTTCACCAAGGATGAAGAAAAAACACCAACCAAACTCCAAGGGATGAAAGCTTTCTCTCCTTCTTCTTCTTCTTCTCCAAGTAGTATCCGGCCACCACAAAAGCTCCAAGCAATGAAGAGTTTCGACCACCACAAAGAGGAAGAGAGGGAGAGAAGATGGCCGGCCACAACACCAAGGAAAAGAGGGAGAGAATAATAGAGGTTGTATCTCATGAAGGCACCCCAACCCCCTCTTTTATATTCCTTAGCTTTGGTAAATAAGAAAATTTAATTACAATAAAATTTCCTTAACTTTCTTTGACATGAATTAATTAAGAAAAATTAAACAAAATTTCTTAAAACTCCATGTCTTGGCCGACCACATCAATAAGAGCAAACAAAGCAATTTCAATCAACAATTAAAATTCCTTATTTGTCTTCGGAAATTTTTAAAAAATAAAATTTCCTTTAAAATCCCTTCATGGTTGATAAAAAGAAATTTCTATAATTTTAATTTTTCAACATGTGAATAATTTACAAAGAGAAAAAATAAAATATCTTTCCTATCTACAAATAAGGAAAGAGATCTAATCTCTTTTCTTAATCTTTTGTAGAAGAGATATTTTAATTTTAATTCTCTCCAATAAATTATATCTTCCACATAAGAAAAATTTAAAATTAAAATTCTTTTAAATTTAATGGGGGCCGGCCACCTAAGCTTGGGTTCAAACTAGGGCCGGCCACCCATGAATCAAGGCTTGGCCGGCCCTAGCTTGATCCACATGCTAGCTTGGCCGGCCCCCTTATCATGGGTATGAAGGTGGGTATAGGTGGGTATAGTACTCTATAAATAAGAGGCTACGATAGGGACCGAGAGGCGGAATTGGTTTTGGTCTCCCGATAAAATTAAGCATCCCGTGTTCGCCCCAAACACACAACTTAATTTTATCAATAATAATTCATTCCACTAAAGAACTATTATTGAACTACCGCACCAATCCTAAATTAAATTTTTTGGGCTCCTTCTTATTATGAGTGTGTTAGTCTCCCTGTGTTTAAGATGTTGAATGTCCACTAATTAAGTGAGTTACTGACAACTCATTTAATTAATATCTTAATCCAAGAATAGTACCACTCAACCTTATCGTCATGTTGGATTAAGTCCACCTGCAGGGTTTAACATGACAATCCTTTTGAGCTCATCTTGGGGACATTATCAACCTAGATCACTAGGACACAGTTTCTTTCTATAATCAACAACACACACTATAAGTGATATCATTTCCCAACTTATCGGGCTTATTGATTTATCGAACTAAATCTCACCCATTGATAAATTAAAGAAATAAATATCAAATATATGTGCTTGTTATTATATTAGGATTAAGAGCACACACTTCTATAATAACTGAGGTATTTATTTCTTTATAAAGTCAGTATAAAAGAAACGACCTCTAATGGTCCTACTCAATACACTCTAAGTGTACTAGTGTAATTATATAGTCAAGATAAACTAATTCCTAATTACACTACGACCCTCCAATGGTTTGTTCCTTTCCATTTTGGTCGTGAGCTACTGTTTATAATTTATACGGTATTGATAACATCATCTTCTGTATGTGGCACCACATACTATGTTATCTATAATATAAATTAATTAAACAACTACAACTAAATGTAGACAATTTGACCAAATGTGAATCTTTATTCAAAATAAATGTTTACAAAAGCTTAGGCTTTCAGTATACACTCTAACAGAGGAAAACCCTAAGGAGCGGCAACCTTAGGTCCTAGGGGGTGGTAACTCTAGGTGGAGGAAAATTCTATGGGGGGTAACCTTAGGTCCTAGGGGGTGGTAACCCTAGGTGGAGAAAAACCCTAGGAGACGGTAACCCTAGGCGAAAAGTCCAGTCGGTCTGGAGGACCGGACTGACATCAGGTAATCTCTCCTGAGGGGAGTAGGTGAGGACGCGTTCCCCGCAGAGGGAACAGTAGGCGTCGGGTCGACCTAGGATTTCCGGTTGGAAATCCGAAGTTAGACCCAGGACAGTCCGAAGACTGTCAACATTTTATTTACTATTATGTGCTAACTTTGTTTTGCAGGGTATGTGTTTGGGACTAACACATTTTGCAGGAACAAAGGAGCATTTTACACCTAGGATGAACAGTACCCAAGGCACTTCTATGGAGCTTGGAGGTGCCTAAGGTACAAGGCGGAAGCTGTCTGCGGGAAGGAGCTGGAGGCGCCTCCATGGGACTTGGAGGCGCCTTGGACCGCTGCTTGGAGGCGCCTTGGAGTGGCGTTGAAGGCGCCTTCAGGTGGATAACGAGCAGCGAGCAGGCCTTATCGACAGAGGCTATATCGGGATTAGATTTTGGGTTGGAGGCGCCTTGGAGCTTGATGGAGGTGCCCTCAACATCCAATAAAAGGAGGTCTCGAGGCAGCAGTAAGTACATCACCTTCTACGCAACCTGTGTGCAACAAGCTGCCAACAAGACGATTTGACAAAGTTGCGACTTGACGCTGACGATCCAGAACTCAGAATCTTCAGTTTTTCTTTTGTCGTTGGTAAATCTAAGTTGCTTTTTAATTGTACTTTCAGTTGTAACATTTTTTACGAGATTATAGTTGTTGCCCAACGTAAATGCTCAACGAGCGTGGGCCTTGGAGTAGGGAGTCGTCCTAGGCTCCGAACCAAGTAAATCTTGGCCTCTTTGTGTGTGTTTGTTATTTTATTTTATTCCGCTGCGTTATTTGAGTTTTACGATTCCAAAACGAGTGAAAGCCACGAGCGCTATTCCCCCCCCCCCCCCCCCTCTAGCGCGGTCTCGATCCAACAAATAGGTTGTAATATATTTAGGATACTTGTAGCTAGTGGATAGGAAAGTGGAGAGGAAGGTGTTGAAATGAAGGACTTGCAAGCAGAGTGGTGCTTGGCAAGGATATCAATTTCTTATTCTTAATGCAATAGTTATCAATTAAAAAATTGATGTTTTATGTTTGCATATGAACCATAAGGGCAAAAAAACTAACAAATTGGTAACACATGCATTCAAATTCATCATGCTACATTATTTGCAAGTAGCAAGACATACATATTATCATTCAAGTCGATCACCAACCTCTAATGTCACTCTAACTTTATAATTTAAGAAATTATCTTTCTTGTTAGAAATGATCTAGTTTGTTTATTTATTTTTATGCAGGAAAAGAAGATTTCATGGGGAAGACAGTTTGTGGAAAAAGAAGATGAGTTGATGTACGTATAGTTTATTTTGAAAAAAAACTTGTAAAACTTTTAGAAGTGTTGGACTTGTATAACTTTTTGAAGTACTGGACTTATATAAGTTCTTGGAGTCTTGAAGAAGAAAGTTCTTGTATAACTTTTTGAGAACTTTGGATTTGTATTATTGTAAAATTGATTTCAAGTAATAATAGCTGGGTATGTATGTTAAATAGGATGTGTATTAATTAGGATGTGATAATGTTAATTAGGATATGTTGAATGTTTATGATGTAGTATTTAATTTTGTTGTATGTGTGTATATATATAAATATATATTGGATTGGAAATTGCATAAACAAATTGGTTCAGGGATGAATTTGGCGATGAAAATAATTTATCGCCAAATTATCGTAATTTACTATGTATCGATAATTTTACAACAAATTAATTTTCATCCAAAAATTCATTCCAATTCTGGGACGCAGAGACCGAGTCACGTGAGGGTTGTACTGGGTTATAGCCCAGCTCTCATGTGACTTTATCTGCATTATAAATTATTAGGAATTTTATGTAACAATAATGATTAAATTATATGATATATCCTTTGTTAAAATTATTTTTTAAAAATTTTCTTAATTATATTATTCTTAACTATTAACTGTACTCTATATATAAATAAATAAATCAATCAAACATAAAATCAAGTTGTTAATTTAATTAAAATTGAATTTGTCCCGGGTTATGGTTGTCACCTAAGCACTCACGATTTAATTCCCAGCTACTATATTTTTACATAGATTTTTGACTTCAAATGAGACGTGCAATCAAGGGATACTAAGCTTCTGGGCCGCTCGCCGCTAGCCCTTCCCGATTTACCATGGTAGTTGGTGGAAAATTTTTATGGAGTCGGGTCGATCACCCAGATGTAACGTTACTTGACATGGTTAATCATTTTTTGATTTAAAACTGAATTTGTGTCAAACAAAATACATCGAGTAGGTGGGAAGATAAGGAGTATGTTGGTGGAAATCAAAATTATTAGGAATTTAATGTAATAATAATGATTAAATTATATGATATATCATTTGTTAAAATTATTTTTAAAATTTTTATTAATTACATTATTCTTAACTGTTTACTGTACTTTATATATAAATAAATAAATTAATTAATTAAATGATCGAACATAAAATCAAGATATTAATTTAATTAAAATTGAATTTGTCCGGGTTATAGTTGTCACTTAAGCACCCACGATTTAATTCCCATCTACTATATATTTACAGAGATTTTTTACTCCAAATGGGATGCGCAATCAAGAGATGCTGAGCTTTTAGGCCGCTCGCCGCTAGCCTTTCCCAATTTACCATAGCAGTCGGTGGAAAACTTTTATGGGGTCAGGCTGGTCGCCCCAAATGCAACGCTACCTGACATGATTAATCATTTTTTTTTATTTAAAACTGAATTTGCATCAAACAAAATACATTGAGTTGGTGGGAAGATAATTAAGGAGTATGTGGTCCAAACCAAAATTAATTTGGATTTGAATTGATAAAGTTCCCACTAAATCAGATTTAATTTGATTAAATTGGTTCGATCGATTTAAAATGAATTATGCAATTTTTAAGCAAACATATTCTACTTTCTTTTCATTTATTCTTTTCCACCTATGCAGCCTCACTCCTATTATCTCACATGCAAGTCTCTATGCGCTAACTTCTTCTTCTAATCCTCCATCCTTCACAGGAACGGATGCATGGGCTATCAAGAGTAATAGACCAACCTTTTTTATTATTATTATCTATATAATTATATTAGGTACAAATCTAACACGAAGTGAAGGTGCTGAATTAAATTGGATTGACATCGAACAAAATCTATTGGGTAGTTGCCAATATAAGAAGTATGTTGCTCTAGATCTCGATTAATTTGGACTTAATTTGGTAAAGTTATGGTTGAACCTATTTAAAGTTAGTTAAACTAATTTTACCAATTTAAAATGAGTTAGGAAATTTCTAAGAAAATCTATTCTCTCCTCTTCCACGTATGCAACCTCCACTCGTGGCCACGATAACTCCCTTCGTGGCTAGGCCCTCTCTCCTAGACGCATAGTCGTCGACATGGCCACCCTCGGCTGTCATGATGTAATAGATGTGTCCTCTACACTGGTGTACCCTTACCCTTATGGTTTATGGCTACGCCAGAGCTAAACAACTATGGATGGAGATCTTATGAGAAACACTCAAGCACGGTCTCACGCCGCTCTCGCTAACCAACTATCTCTACCACACCATTGACGACACACTCTCTAACACTACATCAGTGGCTAAACCTTTCACCATGACTTTTAAATTTTTAATGTATACGAATTAGATATCATTATCCATAAATTAATTTAATAATTTCATAAATAATGAAAAAAGTATTCAATAAAATTTAAAATAGGTGAAATATAGGAAAAAGAGAAATGGTAACGTGCTCGTACAACGTGAACTCGAACCTCTTGACAGACTCGGCCAATGCGAGATCAGCCCAGCCCATCTCTCATTACTAGATCCGTCCCTACTGGGATGAATGTACAGATTCATCACAGAACCTAGGACAAATCTACATATTCATCCCAGAATCTGGGACGAATCCATATATTCATCTTAGAATTTAGGACAAAATTTAGGATGAAAATTAATTTGTCATAGATCATAATTTTTTTTATATTATTTTTCGTCACCAAATTTGTTGTAAATTTGGGACAAAAATAAATTTAGCACAAATAACAATTTTTTTATATTATTATTTTTATCGTTAAATTTGTTGCAAATTCTGCAATAAAAATAATATTAGTTGCAAAATTTATTTTTTGTCGAAGAGTTAGGTATCTGAAGTTTGCAACAAATATTATTTTTGTTGCAGAATTGACAATGAATTTGGCGAAAAAATTATAATTCGTCGTTGCCAATTTCATTGCCAAATTCGTCCCCAATTTTGTAGTAATTTTGCGATGAATATTATTTTTGTTGCAAACTTGACGATGAATATGGCGAAAAATATTCATCGTCGCCAATTTCATCCCCAAATTCGTCACCAAGTTGGCAACGAGAATTTTGGGACGAAAATTTTTTCGTTACTGAATTCATCCCAAAATTTTTTGCAATAAATTTTTTTTAGAAATTCATCCCAGAATTCATCCAAAACTCTTCTTTTTTTTTATAGTGAAATATCCATCGCTAATTGCTTATCGAAGAGTATCGAAGAAAGTATCGATATCCAACCTTAATTTAGTGACAAAAGATTAAATTTCCATCGCTAAACATTGATACTGTGGTGCATGACCTTTTCATTTTTCCTATTTTCCCTGTTTACATATAAATCTAATTCATTTGTGATGATTTTCACAGTAAACTCATAATATGTAACAACAAAATTCACAACAAGTTCACTACATATCAACATAATAAACTCACAACACATAATAAACACGTAACACATCACAAACAGCACAACAATCCATATGAAATAAAATAAATAATAGATACATAATAGTAAATTCAAACACAGGTTCAAATCTAATGCAAGATAAATTTGTTATCCTAATCAAAAGCAAGAACAAAACAAAGTAATTCATTACAATACATCCTAAGGGAAATCATGAACAAAATCTGGTCAACATTGACATACTTGACTTTCTCTCTAGTCAACAAACATACTGATTAATTGTCAAATATTTAATCAAACTTAATCTATTTTTAACATCTCACTCAATTAACTAATATATTATTTAAATATCGAAATAAAAAATCAAACTTAAATTTAGTCAACCTTACATAGAGGTCGATTCTGCCATAAAACTCACACACAACTATTGATATATGATTTATCATAAATACATGGTTCTACTTTCTTTTGTTATTTTATTGTAGTCCAACTATTGTATTAGTGTCAGATGGATTTTGTCAAAATGCCGAATTTTAAACGGCATAGCTGTATGTTCGAAAATGATATCGTTTACTCGAGTCAATGCCCTATCTTATATATATAATCCAAATGCAACAGTTGGACCACAATGCATAATCAAAAATATCATACGTCGTTAACTCGAGTCAATGTCATGTTGTTCATTCAAGTCAAGTCCAACATACAGCTATGCCGGTCAAAATATGGCATTTTGATAAGATCCATTTGACACTATTATCTTCCCTGTGATGTGCTCTATGTTTGATAGATATCCTGTCTTTTTAATTTTCTTTTTTCTTTTTACATCTAAAAGCTTAAATGTGTTGGATATTGGGTCTTAAAATGACCAATATAGTTTTACAAGAGAAAATTGAGGTGTTATCAATCGATGAAAGTCATAATCGACTTCTAAATCGAAATCTACATTTTGCGTAGATGAATCTAGACTATTTATTTGCTCAAAATCGAGTACGGGTGAATGAGAAATTAATTGTTTAAAGTTAAACTCAAAATAGCGTTAAGAAAGTAGATGGAGAATAGTCTCACATCTGAAATTCCCAAGAGAGATTACTTCCTTATATGCATTGCTATGTTAATAGAGCTAACACAAAAAAACACAGGTTCTCTCTTTCCATTAGAGAGCAGGTGCTCGTGAGCTTGCCTCTCACAATGGGCGCTTTGTTGGCGCACTCGAATGACATATCATGTGTCTAGGTGGCATGGGAGAGGGAGATATGATTGGGCAAAACAAATGGCAACCGTTGGATAAAAGAAGGGTGATGAATCATAGGTGATACAATCTAGAGCGTTGATCACGAAGAGTCGCAATAAATAAATCAATTCATTCATCTCATCTTCTGCATTCAGAGTCCAAAAGCCTGTGAGAAGGTTCATCGGTCTCGAAATTTGAGCTATCCATAAGCACTTGTAGCGGAGCAATATCGTTTTACAGAGATAGTGGTGAAGATATTCAATATTAGTTTGCATCCTCCCAGCGGCAATCCCAGTCGTAAAGCAATTACAAGCACGAGGTAATTGAAGACCTCACAATCGTAAACGATATCGTGCAAACTGATGGCTGAGATCAACGATGGTTCGATCTCTATTCCACATGGAGAAAAGGTGGAGAAGTTCAACGGAACCGACTTCAAACAATGGAAGCAAAAGATGTTGTTCTACCACATTCTCATGCATTGGATAATACATTGTATAATGTGTATTGTTCGATGCAAACGACAAAATCTCCGTGGGAATCACTTGAAAAAAATACAAAACTGAAAATGCCGGATTGAAGAAATTCATCGTCGGACAGTTTCTACATTTTAATATGCTGGATTCCAAGAGCGTGACATCTCAAGTCCAAGACATGCAACTAATACTACATGATCTGGATGTCAAAGGCATGAAGCTGAACGAATTGTTCAAAGTAGCCGCGGTAATCGAGAAACTCCCTCCATCATAGAAGGATTTAAAAAATTACCTAAAACACAAAAAAAGGAGACAACACTTGAAGACCTAATCCTGAGGCTACGAATAGAAGAAGATAATCGAAAGATATCCGACTCCAGAGGAACGAAGCTGGCAGTCGACGAGATGTCCAACCTGGCTGAGCCAAATGCCAAAAATTTGAAGCAATCTAAAAAGAAGGCTCAAGGCATGAAATTCAAGGGCATGTGCTACAACTGCAGAACGCTAGGACACATGTCCAAAGATTGCAAACGCTCGAAGAAACCAACCAAAAGTCAGAAGGATGTTGCGAACCAGGTCGTAACTTCTGGCGGCATGGAATTGGATCTCACTGCGGTCTTGTTTGAAGCTAACACGGTGATGGACAATATGAAGCAGTGGTGGATAAATATTGGAGCAACACGTTATATCTGTTCTAATAAGGCAATGTTCTCCAAGTATAATCCGATTAGTGGAAGAAAGCTCTATACGGGCAATTCTACGACATCCCCGATTGTCAGACTTGGGAAAGTTGTTCTAAAAATGACATCTGGGGAAGAGCTAACGCTCATTGATTTGCTCCATATTCCCGACATCAGAAAGAACCTAGTTTCTGGATCGACACTTGTTAAGGTAGGTTTCAGACTAGTGTTCCAATCAAACAACTTTGTACTTACAAAGAATGGTGTATTCATAGATAAGGGGTACTTAGAATAGAGTTTGTTCAAAATGGTTGTAATGACTGTACACCGTGATTTTGATGGTAATAAAATAAAAGCGCTTCCAACTACGTTGTTAAGTGTTTTAATTTATGACATGATCGACTTGAGCATCTCAATAATAATAATACTCTGAAACATCTCGTCAAGTTAAATTTATTACCAAATGTCAATGTGGATGAAACACACAAATGTGAAGTGTGCGTAGAAGAAAAAATGACGAGACAACCTTTTCATTCGGTGGAAAGGACAACAACTCCTCTAGAGTTAATACATAGTGATCTATGTGACTTAAAATTTGTGCAAATTAGAGGAGGTAAAAAGTATTTTATTACTTTTATCGATGACTGCACGAGGTTCTGTTATGTCTTTCTTTTAAGAAGTAAAGATGAAGCCTTAGAAGCTTCCATAACCTATAAAACAGAAGTTGAAAATCAACTTGATAAACGAATTAAAATAATTCGTAGTGATAGAGGTGGAGAACATGGTGCACCGTTTGATGAGTTTTGTTCAGAATCTGGCATTATCCATTAGACAATGGTGCCTTACTCGCTTCAATTGAATGTTGTTGCCGAACGTAAAAATCAGACACTAAAGGAAATTATGAATGCCTTGTTGATAAATTTAGGCTTACCCCAGAACTTGTGGGAGAAAGTTATATTATTGGTAAACCACATTCTCAACAAAATCCCTCACAAGAAAAAAGATAAAACACCATATGAACTATGGAAAAGTCGCGAGTCATCGTACAAATACCTGAAAGTGTGGGGGTGCTTAGCAAAGGTCAAAGTACCCAAGTTAAAGCAAGTAAAAATCAGACCTAAAACGTTCGATGCAGTATTTGTCGGATATGCCCATAATAATAGTGCATATCATTTCATAGTTCACAAGTCAAACATTCCTGATATTCATATGGGAACAACCATAGAATCTTGAAATGCGATATTCTTTGAAAACATATTCCTGAATAAGAAGGGAAACATTCAAAGTGATAACAACGAAAGTTCTAACGAAAAATGACGTTTCTGAACTTAGTTGGTATAAAAAGACTACTGATAATCAAAGCGAAAAGCCACGTTAGAGCAAACGAGCTAGAGTTGAGAAATCATTCGGGTCAGACTTCATGACTTTTATGTCGTAAATGGACCCAAGAACATTAAGCGAAGCTCTCTCTAGTCCCAACACCCCATTGTGGAAAGAAGCTGTCAATAATGAAATGGAGTCCATCATGAATAACCATACTTGGGAAACCTTCCTTCTAGTACTAAACCATTAGGTTGTAAGTGGATACTAAAATGCAAGTATAAAGCTAATGGATCAATTGACAAGTATAAAGCCAGACTTGTAGCCAAAGAATACAAGCAAAAGGAAGGTATTGATTACTTTGATACCTACTCAACGGTGATAAGGATTACATCCATATGAGTGCTGATAGCCATCACAACACTACACCAAACGAATGTTAAGACCATGTTCTTAAATGGTGAGTTGGAAGAAGAAATCTATATGGAGCAACCCGAGGGGTTCATAGCTCCAGGAAAAGAGGAAGAGTTGTGTCAACTTGTTAAGTCGTCGTATAGACTTAAACAAGTGCCTAAACAATGGCATGAAAAATTTGACAAAACAATGTTGTCAAACGAATTCAAAATAAATAAATGTGACAAATGCATTTTTATCAAACACATACCTGAAGGTCATGTAATCATTTGTCTATATGTAGACGACATACTTATAATGGACAGTAATCATGAGGTAATCATGAGTACAAAGAAAATGTTGACCAAGAATTTTGATATGAAAAATATGGGTCTAGCAGATATAATATTGGAAATTAAAATTCTCAAGACATCCGATGGGATAGTTTTGACACAATCCCATTATGTAGAGTCAGTGTTGGAAAGGTTCAATACGTACAATCTCTCTATAATAAAAACACCTATGGATCTAAGTCAACACTTAGTGAAAAACCATGGTGAGCCCATATCGCAATTGGAATATTCTTGGTTGATAGGCAGCTTGATGTATCTCGCAAATTACACACGTCTAGATATTGCTTGTGTGGTAAACAAGCTGAGTCATTTTATGAGTAATCCAAACGACACCCATTGGAAAGCACTGATGCGAGTTCTTAGATATTTAAAATATACTATGAACTATGGATTACATTACGGAACATATCCTGCTGTCTTAGAGGGATATTGTGATGCTAATTGGATATCAGATACAAAAGATTCCAAATCCACTAGTGGGTACGTATTCACAATCGGTGGAGTAGCGGTATCTTGGAAATCCACAAAACAAACATGCATTGCTCGATCAACTATGGAATCTGACTTTATAGCACTAGACAAAGCACCATAAGAAATTGAATGGCTAAGAAATTTCTTGGAAGATATTCCGAGCTAGACGAAACCTGTGCCCACCATACTTATACACTGTGATAGTCAATCAGCAATTGGAAGGGCACAAAGTAGTATGTATAATGGTAAGTCTCGACATATATGTCGTAGACACAATACCAATAGGCAGTTGATCTTGAACCGAATGATTGCAATCAACTATGTCAAGTTAAAGGATAACTTGGTAGACCCTCTTACTAAGGGGCTAAGTCGAGATCAAGTATACTGCTCATCAAGAGAAATGAGATTAAAAATCTACAACTAAAACGACTATAGTAGTAACCCAACCTTGTTGATTGGAGATCCCAAGATCTTGGTTCAATGGGACAACAAAGTTACAGAAGTTGTGTTACAGCACACAACATATATTATCTCTGTCCCAATCCTAGGATAAACTTGTGCTATCTGACCACATGTAGTGAGGTTAAGCGTATGCTTTTAATGACTTCTATACCTTTATAAGGTGGAGTATGGTAGGAAACTCTTGATAGAAGTGTCACCTATGTGAGTGTGAAGACAGGTCACTTCAATGAAACACTCATGAATCCAAGATGGTGTCCATGGTTAAAACGAAACCAACCATGAGAACCAAAATGGTACATCACCTCTTCTCCTGTATAAATAGAACCCTCCAGATGTTGAACAAATAAATAGAAAAATAAATCAATTAATTTATCTCATCTTTTGCATTCAGAGTCCAAAAAGCCTGTGAGAAGGTTCGTCGGTCTCGAAATTTGAAGTGCTACTATTTTGAGATAACATCGTTGTATCTTAGGAAACAAATTGCTGTTATCCGTAAGCACCTGTAACTAAGCAATATCATTTTACGGAGATAGTGTTGAACACTAGCCTAGACGATATTCAATATCAGTTTGCATCCTCCCAACGGCAATCCCCGACTATGCCGACAGTCGTAAAGCGATTATAAGCACAAGGTAGTTGAAGACCTCACAATCGTAAAATGATATCGTGCAAACTGATGGCTGGGATTAACGATGGTTCGGTTCAACGGAATCGACTTCAAACGATGGTAGCAAAAGATGTTGTTCTATCTAACAACGCTAAACCTCGTACGGTTTTTGCATGAAGACCCACCAGTTGCTACGAAAGGCAAGTCCGATAATAAGGTTACATGCGATACATGGACGCACGGAGATTTCCTGTGCCGCAACTATGTTCTCAATGCATTGGACAACACGTTGCATAACGTGTATTGTTCGATGAAAACAACAAAATCTCTATGGCAATCACTTGAAAAGAAATACAAAACTGAAAACGCCGAATTGAAGAAATTCATCGTCAAACAGTTTTTTGGATTTCAAGATGCTCGATTCCAAGAGCGTGACGTCTCAAGTCCAAGACATGCAACTGATACTGCATGATCTAGATGCCGAAGGCATGAAGCTAAACGAATCATTCAAAGTAGCCGCAGTTATCGAGAAACTCCTTCCGTCATTGAAGGATTTCAAAAATTACCTAAAGCACAAGCATAAGGAGATGCCAATTGAATACCTAATCCTGAGGCTACAAATAGAGGAAGATAATTGAAAGATGTCTGACTCCGGAGAGACGAAGCGGGCAGTCGACGAGATGTCCAATTTAATTTTCTTATTTTTTAACATCTAAAAAGCTTAAATTTCAATTTCACTGAATTAACAGATAGATTTTTTTTAACGAATGGTTATCTAAAAATACTGGATTGATGGACCACCCCATGATAAAAAATTTCCCAAATAGTGACGGATATATTTCGTTGCTATTCCATCGTTGGAAGCATATTACGACCGAACAACGACGGAATGCATGCCGTCGTGTAGATATCAGTCGCTGACACTGTAACGACAGATATTTAATATCCATCGCTAAACTAGCTACGGATTTATAAATATTCGTCACTACTTTTAGTGACGAAAATTAAAATATCCATCGGTACTAGTCAAACGGAGTGAAATTTCTATAGAGGTATTCGCAACGGATATTTTAATTTCCATCGCAATTAGCGGCAGATATATAAATATACATTGTTAATTGCTTTCGAAGAGTGTCGAAAAAGTATCGACGTTTAGCCTTTAGTGACTGAAAATTAAATTTACGTCACCAAACTCTAATATAGTGGCACATGCATGACCTTTTCGTTTTTTCTATTTTTCATATTTACATATAAATGTAATTTGCTTGAACCATCACAAGCTATGGTTTTCACAGTGAACTCATAAAACGTAACAACAAAACTCACAATAATCTCACTACACATCAACAATTACAACACATCACAAACAACACAACAATTCATATAAACTAAAATGAACAATAGATACATAATAGTAAATCCAAACACAGATTCAAATCTAATACAAGCTAAAGTTGTCATCCTAATCAAAATAAGGAACAAGACAAAGTAATCCAATATAATACATCCTAAGGGAAGCCATGAACAAAATCTAGTCAACTTGGACTACTTAACCTTTGCTTTAGTCAACAAATATACTGATCGATTGTCAAATATCTAATTAAATTTAATTTATTTTTAACATCTCACTCAACTAACTAATATATTGATTAAAAAATCAACTTATATTTAGTCAATTTTAAATAGAGAGCGATTGTACCAATAAAACTCTCTCTCACATACACACAACTATTGATATATGATTTATCATAAATACATGGTTCTACTATCTTTTGTTATTTTATTGTAGTCCAACTATTGACTAGTGTCAGATGGATTTTGTCAAAATGCCAAATTTTAAACGGCATGGCTGTATGTTCGAAAATTATATCATTTACTAGAGTCAATGTTCTATCTTTTATATATGTATGTATATCTATACAGTTGGACCACAATACATAATCAAAAATATCATACGTCATTTACTCGAGTCGATGTCATGTTGCTCACTCAAGTCAAGTCCAACATACAGCTATGCCGTTCAAAATATGGCATTTTGATAAGATCCATTTGACATTATTATCTTCCATGTATGCCTTTCAAAATATGGCATTTTGATAAGATCCATTTGACATTATTATCTTCCATGTATGCCTTTGAAAATATGGCATTTTGATAAGATCCATTTGACATTATTATCTTCCATGTGATGGGCTCTATGTTTGAATGATATGTGAAGATGTCTTTTTAATTTTTTTCATATCTAAAAAATTAAATTTCTGTGTTAGTGAATTAACGGATAGATTTTTGTTAATGGATAGTGGACCTAAAAATATTGGATTGATGGACCACCCCGTAATTAAAAATTTTCCAAATAGTGATGGAAATCTTCTGTCGCTATTCCGTCGTTGGAGGCATATTACAACGGAATAACGACGGAATGCATACCGTCGCATAGATATCAATCGTTGGCACTGTAACAATGGATATTTAATATCTGTCGCTAAACTAGCGAAAGATATATAAATATCTGTCACTAGTTTTAGCGATAGAAATTAAAATATCCATCGCTAGTAGCCGAACGGAGTGAAATTTCTATTGAGGTATTCGCGACGGATATTTTATTTTCCGTCGCTAATAAATATTCATCGCTAATTGCTTATTGAAGAGTATCGAAGAAAGTATTGACGCTCAGCCTTTAGCTACATAAAATTAAATTTCCATCACCAAACTCTAATACATTGGCGTATGACCTTTTCGTTTTTTATATTTTCCATGTTTACATATAAATTTAATCCTCTCGAACCATCACAAGCTATGGTTGTCATAATAAACTCATAATATATAACAACAAAACTCACAACAAACTCACTACCCATCAACAATTACAACATAGCAAACTCACAATATATAACAAATGCACAACACATCACAAACAACATAATAATCCATATAAACTAAAATGAATAATAGATACATAATACTAAATCCAAACACAGATCCAAATATAATATAAGATAAAGTTTGTCATCCTAATCAAAATAAGTAACAAGACAAAGTAATCTAACATAATACATCCTAAGGGAAGTCATTAACAAAATCATCTATAGGTCCTGCATGAAATTTCATTGAAATTAATTGTGAATAGAAAATACAATATTAAACTACAAAAGTTATAACTACTTATCTCTTAAATTGATAATTAGTTTAGCTTGCGGATATATTTTAAAAATACATACATGCTTCACTAGAATAAAAATATACAAAATTTAAAAATAATTATGGAAATGTATAATACAATCATATATGCATATAATAATTATTAAAAAAAATAGCATTATTTTTTATTGAAATTAAAAGTTAAGATTAATGGTACATACCTAAAAATGATCTACTCCACGGGGGAATCATCAGGATCCTGGGTCTCTTGAGACTCTACATGATGCAGGCAATACATCTGTGAATCTGGAGACAACATCGCTGCAAATGCTTTCATATGATGAACTATCGCCTTAGTCTGAGCCTGTCGCTGCCGCATCTCCCATATCTCTACGCCCCTCTCGGCTATCGTCTCCTCCAATGACGATAATGGAGTCTACAAGTCCTCATTTTTCTCCTGCAATTCACATACCTCACTAGATGAGGAGGAAATAGGACAAACTCTGATTCCTGGAGCCCTCATTCGCTCATAGATAGCTTTGGTCTAAGAGCCAAGCCCATCGAGAGATGTCTTCTTCCTTTCACTGACGACACATTAATAAATGTCATTAACCGCATCAGTGGAAAGATGTGTGATCCCTCTCCCTCTCTGCTAGACTAAGACGCCTCAGCAACTCTAGTGGACATTACTTCCTGTGACAAAATATTAATTTTATTAACCTCCACGTAAAGTCTACAAACCCAAATTCACAAATTAATATTCTTATGTTAATTTCTAAGGAACGTCTATCGACAAATGACTCATCTTTCTTCTTATGAGTTTTGTTAAATATCTCCCAACAAGAGGAAGGTCTCTGTAATTCAATAGTCTATGTATAGAAAATATAAATATATTAAAACTAATAACAAAATATATGTAATAAATATTTATTTAACTTAATTTTAAAGTTACCAAGTTAGAGGCATGCTCCAAAATAAAACGGGATTCAATAGTATGCTTATGGAGTCGGTGCTCGACCCAACAGGCTCAGAATTGCGATTTCTTCGAGCAATCACTAAATTCTCCTGCCAATGGTGGGCAGGCCAAATGACTCTCCAAGACTGCCAAACTGCATTAGGGACCTTGGATGACCTAGCGCTCCTCTGGCTCCACTTGTACAATATGTCCTTGTAGACATTCCAAATTTTTTTGAACATTTTCTCCCACTACAAAAATAGTCGCGAATAATGACTGAATTTTCTGTCGGTATTCCATCGGTAATTGAGGTTTCTAACGGAATACTGACGAACTTTATGATATCGGAAGGAATTGGGTCGGTTCTAAATTTATCGACGGAAATGATATTCATCGGTAATTACCGACGGAAGCTTGAATTCCGTCGGTATATTTTAACGATAGAAAACTTATCCCGTCGGCAGAGAACAAATGGAAAGTAACGGAGTTTACTGACCGAAGTTTATTCAGTCGACATATTACCGACGATATAACTTATTCCATCGGTAATTACCGACGGAATCAGTAATTCCGTCGGTACACACCGATGGAATAACTTATTCCATTGGTAATTACCGACAGAATAATGACTTTTGTCTGTAATATTCCGACGGAATTACTGATTCCGTCGGTAATTAGCGATGGAATATTTACTGTCGTCGATATTGTATCAAAAATGCCCTGTTGTAATTTGATATATTACCGACGGAATGTTGAATTCCGTCAGCAATTACCGACGGAATGTTGAATTCCGTCTGCAATTACCGATGGAATTAATTATTCTGTCGGTAATATTCAATAAGCAATCTAAAATCTCTCCTTCGTATTTCTCACTTATCGTATATACAATTTTTATACAATAAAAACCATCACAAACGTTGGCAACACAAACACAATTCATACATCAAACACAATTCATACATCGATCACAATCCACACAACCAACACACAACATACAATAAGCTCAGAACAAACAAATGATACAACTATCTAAAATACAATACAAAACATAATAATAACTTGTTATATCTCCAAAATTCAATACAAAATAAAGCATAACTATCCAAATATCAAGTACTCACAATCATAAGCATCCAAAAGTGGCTGGCAAGTGAAAATCAAATACAAAATATCTAAAATACTTATCATGATACATCACTTACACATATATCCAAATATAATCCTATAAAAGTCAAATATAAGATATTATAATTAGAATGAATCAATACAAATGTAGTATATAACTCAAAAATTGTAATATATAACTAATTTTACATCCAAAAAAATTCCTGGATTATATTGTTGATATCCAATGATAGTACGGTGGTGAATGTATTAATATGGCCTTCTGAAAAATGGAATACAATTTAAGATAAATATCTAAGAATATCCAAATAGAATAATTATATTTGACTTAATTAATGTATGATAAATTAAAAAAACTAAGTTGTAATTGAAGATACCTCAGAAAAATCTAATCATCAACAGAGTCTAATGGGTTTCGAGTCTCTTGTGACTCAATACCATGCTGTGACTGAGGTTCCTGTGACTGGGGTTGCTGTGATCTGTCCCATCGAACAATGGCTGCTTGCATATGGGAAAATGTCTGCTCTTGAGCAGCCCACCTCTCCTCCCACCTCTGATCCATGGTAGTCATCTGAGTCTTCAATTCTTGATTTTATTTTCTTAATAACTCCAACTCAGAAGAAAAAGAAGAGGAACTAGCACGAACCCTAGGAGTCCTCAAGTGATCAAATACCACCTTGGCCTGGGAGCCAAGACCGTAGAGGGAGGAGTTCTTTCTCCTTCCACCCACAACATCATAATAAATTTCATTTATTTGCTGGGTGGATAGATCCTATGACTCCTCTCCCTCTACTGGTGGCTGAGATGCTTGAGCAACCCTACTTGTTATTTCCTCCTGTGTAGAAAAAATATACAATTTATATCTTGTACACAATTACTAGAGCTAATTAATCATTATTAACGATAATTGTAATAAATTTAATAATTCAAACCCCAATGTTCTTGGATCGAAGTTCAACATATGTGTCATCCTTTCTCTGGTGAGTCTTGAGAAAGATCTCTAGGCAAGTGGGTTGTCTTTCTAAAGAACGCTCCTGCATGCACAAATAAGTTGGGCCAAAAATTATACAAGTTTGTTAATAAATAAAAATTTGATTTACATAACCTCAACTAAATTAAATTCACCAGATCGATAGCGTACTCAATAATAGATCGAGATCCTGATATATGCCGAGCAGATCGGTACTCGGGCCACATGGCTCTTTATTCCTATTTTCTCGAGCTTTTAGAACCTTTGTCTGCCATCTTTCTGCAGACCAAGTGGTCGTCCATGCACCCCAAATCTCGTTGGATACATAAGCTGGTCTAGTGTCATCCTTTCTCATATAATATAAGAGGTCTTTGTATAATTTAGCACAGTAAATATTCCAAGTCGCTGCAAATTCTGCCTCGTGTCCATCCTCCCATGTTTATTTTTTCTACAATTAGAAATAAAAAATTTAGTATATTAAAGGATAAATATATTGTACATATTCAATTTATTTACCACAAATTCTTTATAATAAAAATCTTTAGTCTCACTATCTACATGTCTCCATGTAGTACCAGCAATGTAGACTCTTTCTTTAAATTTCCTGGTAATATATGTCGATACTCGATGATTGTTAGGAGTAAACTTGCATATAAATAATTTTAAGACATAAGATATTTGTTTAAAAAAAGAACTTGAATTACTAATAATAAAAAAATATTTACGACTCTCCAACAACCCTAAGAACTATAGATCCACGAAGTAGTGGTGCTGGATGATCTGCCATGAGATATAATATCTACAAAATAACATTACAGCACATCATAATAAAGTTTACTAACATGATAATCAAGCAATAAAACATGATTGAAGCATAACTTACTTGATGAATAATAATGCTAAAATTTAATCAATGCTAGATTCTAGAAACATTTCTACTCAACATCAACAGTTTGTAAGTCGTCGTTGCTAGACTTTGTTAGGTCAATCCTCACTGCTGGATGTCTCTCCATCATCTATCTCCTTGTCAGTGGCATTAACATTTACAAGTAATTGTGATGTAGATTGGAGTTGTGAATCAACTGAATGTCTCTCTACTTTATTATTCTAAAATGCATCATAGTTTTAGCAGTAATGGTGTTCGACATTTCTATGGTCGAACGAGGCTTCATTCGACAAACAGACAACCATTCACTAGCTCTTCTTTTCTTCGTAGGATATTCAAGATAAAAAACTTGACCCACTTGTATTGCAAAAATGAAAGGTTCAAACTTATTGAACCTTCTATTTGCATGAACCTCAACTAAATTATAATTTGGATGTATTTTGATACCTGTTCTTGGGGTCGAATCATACCATGAATATTTAAACAACACACACCTTTTAGAGGTAATGCTGGATATTCAACCTCTATAATTTTCTCAAGACTACCATAGTAATCAAACTCAGTGTTATTGGTGTCGATAGATCCTTTAACACAAACAACAGAATTATAAGTTAATCTCTATGAATCTCGATGTGTCATATGGAATTTGAGACCATTAACATGTAACCAGAGTAGACCATTATTTGGCGAAGGGGGCCTGATGCAAGATTTAATAATCTATCATCTTGCACATTTGATATTCTTGTTAGGATGTATACTAAAAGGCTAGCTTTTGGTATAGACATTTATTTAAAAATAAGAATCGCATTGGTCAAATGCATGTGTTTACTTGTTAAATACAGTTGTCCATTTAGTTTATATTGAAGATAACATGGTGTGTGGTGTCATACACAAAAGATCATATTATCAATTCCTTATATATTATAAACAGTAGCTCACGACCAAAAATGGAAAGGGACAAACCATTGGAATGGTCGTAGTGTAATTTGGAATTAGTTTATCTTGACTATAAAATTACACTAGTACACTATAAGTGTATTGAGAAGGACCATTAGAGGTAATTTCTTTTTATACTGACTAAATAAAAGAACAAATTTCAATTATTATGGAAGTGTATGCTCTTAATCCTAATATAATAACAAGCACATATATTTAGTATCTATCTCTTTAATTTATCAATGGGTGAGATATAGTTCGATAAATCAATAGACCCGATAAGTTGGGAGATAATACAATTTATATGGTGTGTTGTTGATTATAGAAGGAAAATGTGTCCTAGTGAGCTAGGTTGATGATGTTCCCAAAAGGAGCTCATAAGGATTGTTATGTAAACCCTGCAGGTGGACTTAGTCCGACATAACAATAAGGTTGAGTGGTACTACTCTTAGAGCTAGATATTAATCAAGTGAATTGTCAGTAACTTACTTAATTAGTGGACGTTCTATATCTTAAACACAGGGAGTTTAATGCACTCATAATAAGAAGGAGCCCATAATGTAATTTGGGATTTATGCGGTAGTTCAATAATAGCTCTTTAGTGGTATGAGTTATTATTGATGAACTCGAGTTGTGTGTTCGGGGCGAACACGGGAAGCTTAAGTTCATTGGGAGACCAAAACCAATTTCTCCTCTCAGTCCCTATTGTAGCCTCTATAAACCTTCTATCCACTAAATCCACTTCTTATCCAAGCAATGGGCCGAACACAACCTAGCTTGGTGCAAGGGGGCTGGCCAAGTATTGATTTGGAGCCCATGAAGTGGCCGACCAAAGCTTGGTGCCCAAGCTAAGGGTCGGCCACAATAAAATTAAAGGAGATATTTTATTTTTGTAAAAATCTTTCCTTATGTAGCCATTCATGAAGGGATTTAAAAGAGAAATTTTAATTTTAAAAATTTTCTTTTATAGACATCCACATGGTTTTAAAAAGAGAGTTTTAAATTTTAAAATCTTTCCTTTTATAGCCATCTACAAAAGATTAAAGAGAGCTTTAATCTTGTTAAAATCTTTCCTTATTTGTAGTTGTTAAAAAAGAGATTTTAATTTTTAATAAAACTTTCCTTTTCTTTTAACCATGATTTAAAATGAGAAGTTTTAATCAATCTTTCCTTTTTTTGTAGTTGGCTACAATGTTTAAAGGAGAGAGATTAATTTTAAAACTTTCCTTTTGTTGCCATGTACAATAGGAAATTTAAAAAGAGAGAGATTTTAATTATTATTAAAATTTCCTTCTTTGTAGACATCATGGTTTAAAAGGAAGTTTTAATTTTTTGTTGTAAAAATTTTCCTTTTAAGAAACCATGATGTGGCCGACCATTAAAATAATAAAAGGAAGTTTTGATTAAACTTTTATTTTTTGCCAAGATCAAGGATTATAAAAGAGAGGGAGGGGGTGCCTCATGAGATAGACAACCTATTCTTATTCCCTCTCTTTCTCCTTGATGTGGCCGGCCCTTTCCCCTCCTCCTTTCTTCTTCTTTTGTGGTCGGCGGCACCTCTTCTCTTTTGTCTCCTCTTTTGCTTCCTTAGGGCCGGCGGCATCAAGGTCTCCTTAATCCTTGTGGCCTGTTGCTTAGAGTGGAAGAAGAAGAAGAGGAGAAGCACTTGGTGGTCGGTTGCTTGCAGAAGAAGAAGAAAGAAATTTCCTATTTTGGCATCCCTTGGTGGCTCAAGAGTCTTGGAGAAGAAGAAGTGGTTCCGGTGGATTTCTTCTTGGTAGATCGTCGCCCACACGTCATCCAAAAGAAGGAGAGGAATACAATAGAAGATCAAGAGGTCATTAGCTACAAAGAAATGTATAATTAGTTATTTATTTTCCGCATCATGACTAGTTTATATTTCTTTGTTTTGATCTTGTAATACCAAACACAAGAGGCTATCATTTTAGGAATCTATTTATGTTTTGATTTTTGTGTTCCTTTATTTTTCGATCTTGTGATTCGATTGTTCTTAGTGGTTAAACCTAGGGTTACTATGGGGAGATTAAATTTTATATTTCTTTGAAAGGCTTTGACTAGGTAGTGGTGGTTGATCCCATACCCAAGAAGGCCAAGTGCCTCGCCACGTTTGTCCTGGAAGTCGATCCTTGAAATTAATATTTAATCAACTTTGTAACATGGGTCGAACTTGGATCAATAGTGTTAAATTCTGCTTGCAATCCAAGTCTAACCTCTAAGAACAGATAAGTTAAACTTAGAATCAATAGTGTTAAGTTCCACTTGCGATTCAAGTTTATTTTTTAAAGAACACATGGTAGCTAGGAAAAGGTTCGTACCTTGTACAAAATTTTTGTACAGTGGAACCAGTAGGTATTCTGAGTAGCAACCAACAATTGGTATTAGAGCTAGGGTTTGTCTCTATGTGTTTGGTATTTAATTTAATTATGCATATGTCATACATAATTAATGCATGATAATAGTAGGATGTGTAAATAGATTAAATCTGTGGTTGCAGGCTCCAACTATTATGGTCATGTGTTGTGTTTGTGTGTGATTGGACCCTTGGACATGTCAAGGGCATTTTTATGTGTGTGCATGATTGTATTATAAAATACAGCAGGAGTTGTATTTAGATTTAGGATTTTATATTTTGTTCGATCTAGATTATATGTACATTCCTTCGTGGAATATAGGATCGATAAATGTAAAATTATATTTTTGTCGCGGATCGTATCCTTGTGAGGCATGGTACTATTGGAGGACCAGAGGTGCTGCGGAATAAGAAGCAAGATAGATACGACAATTGGACCCGGTGGCGGTGGCTAAAGATGGCAGCAGCTAGGGTTGGCGACACACGGAGGACAACTTTGGATAAAGGCCATAATAGTTGGAAAATTATTTTCCATATTTATTGCTTTATATTTGCTGTGATGTGTGTATGTGATGTGTACTTGCATTTTAAAATTTCTTGTCTTAAATAACTAAGTGGGAGAGGAATTTTAAATAAATTCCACAGTCTCCATTACTGGTTTGTAAGTGATGCAAACAAACTTGCGCATTGGCTTTGCGTGTCTTCCTCCATATCGGATGAGTTTGTTTGCAAATCACTAGATCAAACTTCCATTTTGGATGATAATAGAAAATTAATTAGGAGCGTGTGATCTTTCCCATCGGAAGGGGCACAATCCTATTTAATGGACTAAGTATCAAGTAATGGTATACACTTAGACACACTTAATAGTATCCTCCCCATCAGAGTCACTGCTATTATTTATGCGACCGAAGAAAAACCAACTATTAATTTTATTTTTCATAAAGTTAGGTTGACAAGAATAAAATCAATGGGTAAAACCTCCTCTTACAAATATTTGATTTTGTATACGTCCACACTATCGTGGCATGCAAAATTCACGGTGTTTGAGGTGTTGGTGAATTTAAATAATATTGTTTGAGGAATCAATATTATTTTAAATTCTAAAATTTTGACCAAACCTTGGTAAAAACCCCTCATACATGTGTTTGAACTTTGTATACGTCCACACTATCGTGGCATACAAAATTCACGGTGTTTTGAGGTTTTACCAAATATTTTGTGATTCTTAGGATGACCTTCAATACCCTTGTTATTAGACAATAGACTTAGTGGTCCCAATTAGGAAACTAAACTTGGACATTGTTGAACTTCTTGAGGTCTGTCCTAGCATGCCAGATAGTGATTCTAGTAAAGAGGAGATTGAGTGTCATAGGAAATAGGTTAGGGAAGATGAGATGGCGCGAAGTTACATTTTGACTTCTATGTCAAATGTACTGCAACATCAGCATCAGGCCAAACCAACTGCCTATGACATGATCCCAAATAACTCTTTGGAAACCAGAATTAGGCTGCCAGGCAAGAGGCCATGAGAAACTTAACAAAGACCATCATAACTAAGGGGACACCCGTGAGGAATTGTATCCTCAAGATGATGGTTCATTTGAGTAAAGTAGACTGTCCTTATAGGAAAGAGAACAATAGAGGTATATCCACTACAACAAAACCCTCATAGACATCAGTGGAACAACACCGGTTTTAAGCAAAAACCGATGTCTTTGAGTATTTTACACCGTTTTTTCCAAAAACCGGTGTCTATGAGCGCAGATTTTCGCTCATAGACATCGATTTTTTAGGCGATGTCTATAAGCGTCCGTTTTTTCGTTAATAGACACCGATTTTAACATCGGTTTTTAAAATCTGATGTCTATGATAATTTTCCCACCAATACTTAGCTAAAATTTTCAACTCTTCCCTCTAACCTAACCCTATATGATGTCGTCCACGGGAGGCAGAGAGAGAGAGCCGTCTTCGGGCGACTCACCTTCTCCGCCTCTATCTTCTCCTCCCCTCCCATCGCCGACCCAATCTCGACCTCCTTTATTCTCCCAATTCGAAGCAGACAGAAACAGAGATCGGAGATCTGTGCTTCCGATTCACCGCTCGATCTGCCAAGATGCAGATAGGTTCCGAGAAGGCGTCGTCCCTTGATCTCTTGTCGGTCGTCGTCGCCTCCCTCTCCGACGGATATGGGCTAACGATAAGCCCAAAGTGTCTAATGTAGGAGGAAGAGGAAGCTGCTAACGATCAGCAAAACCAGACGCCAAGGTGTCTCCATTTTTTTTTTGTTTTTACTCCTCTGCCCTTTGCGATTGTTTGTTCGACTACCTTTGAATCTTCAGCAGTTTGATGATCTCCTATTCTCTATGCAGAGGTTGATGTCGTCGACGGTGGAGCATGATTACATAGGTCTGTCGGAGCGGAACTCCTCTGTCGGCGGAGTCGAGGGAGGGGTTCTGAACCTCAAGGCCATGGAACTCAGGTTGGGGCTGCCTGGGTCGGAGTCGCCTCACCGCGTGGAGAAGATCGGGCTCACCCTGGATTTGCTCCCCAAGAGCTTCGTCTCCGGTGCCAAGAGGGGGTTCTCCGACGCCAACGATGGGGGCGGGATGTGGGGATTTGCCGCCGAAGGTGGCAGATCTGAAGTGAACTCGGTAAAAGGTGGCGGCTTGTTTTCGGGGAGAGGGGAGGTTGCGTCCGGTGGCAGTGCAGGGCAGCTTTCTGGGCAAGGGAATGTGGGGAAGGACCTAGCGGTGAAAGCGGCTGGGCAGGAGCGGAAGGTCACCCCGAAGGGCTGTGGTTCTGTTGGGAATGATAGTCCGGTAGCTCTTGCAGCGAAGTAAGTGTGATAAAAATGATCCTAGATTTTTCTTTCATAGATTCATAAATCTTCATGCGTTCTGGTTTCTATTTTTTGTTTCTTTTTTTCCCCCTTTTGGCATAGGTTGGATCTTTTAATCGAATTTGTTATAATTTCCCTCGCTGTTTCAATGATTTTTTTTCTTTTTCTTGTTTGCTCTTCGCTGTTTTTCCCCTTCTTCCTTACGTTCGGTGAAAATAGAGTCTTTTTTGGGTGCACAAACGTAGAATCTGGGTGACATCCGTTTGGTGGTTTGTGGTTCAACAAGGGTTTGCAATGGTATAAACTCTGCCATTCATTTAATAGGAAGAATCGATTTTTTCTCGGCGCCAGGATCTTTGTATCCATGAAATGACATTACTAAGCAAGGAATTTAATCAATTACTTTATGTAAAATATTATGTATGCTTTTGAGAGACTAAGATCTTCCCTTGGACGTTAACATATGTATTCAAGTTTTGTCTACTTCTGGGTTTCTAGACTTGAGTGTTTTGATACTGAAATCATAAAGTAATTTAATCAATTACTTTAAACTAAAGCATTCATTTAATAGTCAGATGTATATGAATGCTTACTTTTTTTCTTGTTCCTACTTGTAAACTATTACTGAACCAGACTCTTAAAGGTATGACATTACTAAAGCAAGACATTTAAGCATAACTTTTTTTTGTGTCGTTTAGCATCTCATTAGCTAAGGTAAGTCCATTTTTTAATTTTAATTTTACTAATTTTTATGTTTGCGCCTATTCATCTGGAAATAAGCAATTTGATTCTGCTGGAAGTACAATAGTGTATTGGAATACAAGAAAAATTAAAGTTCATTATCACCATTAATTGATAATTTGATATTAGATGATTTCTTTGACGGTAAATGACAAAATTCTTTAATGGTATCAGAAAATATGCCTTTCTATTTTTTTTTCTCAAAAGGTCTCATTCTTCTTGAAGATTTATTTCACATTTTATATGGTTTTAGTATTTGTTATCTACTCTAGAATGTTAATTGTTACATGGATAATTAGACCTTTGATGAGGTATTGACATCATATCGTGTTAGCTATAAAATGTATGTATATATGTCATGGATATCCTTTACACAAGACTCTATTTTTATTATTCTTTGTGTGGGTTTAGCAGTCAGTAGAGGCACTGTACTATCAATAATCTTTTCAATTTTGGTGAATGTTGAAGTTTACACCTGCTTTCTTTTTCAGGAGAATGTGGATATTAAAATTTTAACAAATGATGATGTTCTAGGTGATGCAATACCTTATGATCAGCAAGATGCAATGTGACACCTCTGTTACCAATTCCTTTATTTAATGCCGCCTACGGTATGGATACTTCACCTTGTAATAGTTGTTATTTCTTTCAATTATATTATCCACATTAAATGGTCATTAAATAATACTACATCTGTAATAGGAAGTTGCTGCAATTACACTGGAATTTTAGATCATAAGCTCTACTTTTTTTTTCCTTCTTCTAGCACCTCTTGATTTATGATTCAGTTTTTTCTCAGTTTGCCACTTTTCTTTTATGGTCTTTCTTTATGAATTTTATTTTTCAAACCTTTATGAATCTGTTATACATAATCAGTCAGGGAGCCTCTGTTATTTATTGATTCACAAGTACCTGTTATTTTGGTAACTAATATAGTTATACTTTAGATCCAGCCCTACTAAAATTTTCAATTAACAGTCACATTTTCACAATGCGATTTGGTCTTATTTGCTGTGGTTTTATTTGATCGTATTAACTCATTTATATTTTATTTCTTATTAGTTCTCTGTTTCTTATTCTTGGTTATTAGGGAAGAACAAACCCACAATTTCCTGGTTCACATTCAGTTTCTCTTAACAGGTGTGTCTTTATCCTTGTCAATATATATATATATATATATATATATATATATATGTGTGTATATATATACATACCTTATTTATTTAACATCTTTAGCCTGACGTGAAAGACAGCTAGTAGTTCATTGTGTTTCAATGTTCAAATCTGCAAAATTATGAATGTATATTTGGATTTTTGGAACAAACAATCTATTGGTTTACATATATTGTGTTTCCATCTAATATTGTGTTTCCATCTTAAATTCCCATGTAACCATGTTTTGGCTGGTTTGCATTTTAGAATGAGCAACCAAAAGCTTTTATCATTCCTTCCCTTTGAAACATTGATGTAAAAGATGTATTTTAAAACATCTCCAGATGTCTGTAACTTTGTGTATTACTATATTTTGCTATGACCTTACTGTTCTAGCCTATGACCTATTTAGTTATCATCTAGTCTCGTGCCATACAGTTTTCATTTTTATCCTTCTCTACCAGCTCAAATCCTATTCTTTTCTAGTGATTACAATTTCAATACATGTATGTGTCATGAATTTCCACTGTATATGCTAAGTGTGTCAAGAGTTATCTCATGTTGCTTTTTCTGGGTGGTGTAGTTGCCGTTTTCTGAAAGGTGGAAACTACTTGAAGAAGAAGTAATTCAACCAAGGAATTATGAGAGAAAGCAATTAGAATCTGACAGCAAGGGACATCCCATTTATAGATATGATATGGAGCCATTTTCAGTATGTAGATGTCAAGATACATGAGTTAATTAGTATGGCATGTTATAGATATTAATTAGTATGGCATGAGTTAATTAGTATGGCATTTTTAGTAATAAGTTGGGAATTTTAGGCAGGATCATGTTTTGGGTGTTGGAGGATTTGGTAGAGTTTACAAAGGTTTGATCAGTGAAGATCTCAGGGATGGGCTGCAACCCCTTCAAGTAGCAATGAAAGTCCATGATGGTGATAACAGTCATCAAGGTCATAGGGAATGACTGGTATCCATCTCCAATAACTCAATTGTTGGTTCTGTCTCATCGCTTCCGATTCCTTCGTCAAGTTAAAAGCATCGCACTCTCGGTTCCGGTTCCTGCTTTAATCTCTTTTAGTCTTGATTTTGATCATTTACTTGCATTAAAATCATTAAACTATTCGTGAATTATCGATCCGCTGTAGTAATGCTGGTGAACTTGATGAAGGACTTGTTTTTATGAGGTCTTGTTAAGTGATGAAACCTTCTACATTGCTTTAAATGCAAGCAGTTGGTTGATTATCCAATTAGTGCCCTGTAATTTGTATACGGTTCATTAGTACCACAATGATTATGCGAGCATAAAACTGAGACAATAACATATTTTCCAACTTGTCCAGTAATTTTTCATTCTTTAATTTGTTGGATACAAGTTCAATTGTTAATTAACTTCCATAATAGGGGAACAAATGGCCATCTGTTGGATTTGCAATTCTATTTGACGTTAGCTATCATATTACTAAACTTTCATTCTGATAATGCCAAGGCACAAAACTTCCAGATTGCTAGTTTTTTGTTTTCTCTCTCTATATTTTTTTCATGGATCATGAGTTACCTTGGACTTTTGTTATCAATAAACTCTTGCAATCTCCTCAAATACTCCTTATTATGTTGTTATGTATGTAGAAATATGAGCGGACAACAGGAGAACGTTGCAGCTCCAAAGTTGAATGAAAGGATACTGTCGTCATTGTCCAGGAGATCAGTGGCTGCCCATCCTTGGCATGATCTTGAAACAGGTAACTGAAAATGAAAGAAACAGTTCCACTAATATTTACACATCTATTAATTTGATTTGTCTCAGTATCTGTTTATGAACATGAATTTGTCTCCAGGTAAAGAGGCCCCTGTTGTGTTCAATGTGGTAAGTGTATTTTTTTCCTTTTAACTGATAAAATGTACAAAATAAAGTATCAGAAGTGATATTATTTTTTACAAATGCAAACTAATTTTGAGTAAATCATCTTTTTGCTCGTTTATCAAATTAGATTGCCTCCCAAAAGGATGCAAGGGTTAGATTTGAACTTGTTATTCATAGATCTATCACTATATGATGTGGTTGAGATAGTTGATGAATGTTTATCTTTTTAAGCATTCCAATTAGTCATCTTGTTACCTGGTACTCTTATTGCATTTTCAACTGTGATCTTTGGTCTTGGTTTACTAATATATTATTTATGTGTTTTTACAGTTTACAAATCTCAAGTACTCTAGAGTTGAAATTGATGAAGTGCGGTTCGAGTGGGTTGAATGCATGCTAGATTACATTTGAAGTGCAGTTCTACCTTGATGTGTTAAAAGAATGTTCTACCTTAATTTTGATATCTATTAGCTAGCTTTTGATGTAAAAAGAATGTTTGAGTATTTTATGGATACTGTTGTAAGAAGATTATTTATATAATTTGTGAATATTTGTGTATTTTATGGATATTGTTGAATGAAGAATATTTGTATAATTTGTGAATATTTGTGTATTTTTTTTATTATTGTCGGTTTTTCATTGTTTCGGAAATCAAATTTGTGCTGTTAAAAAATATACATATTACATCGGTTTTCCACCGCTGCAAAACCGATGTTGTTAACTAATATTACATCGGTCATTTACCGCTGCCAAAACTGGTGTTATTAACATACAATATTACATCGGTTTTACACCGTTGATGAAACGGTGTCGTTAAGTGATACTACACCGGTTAATAACCGATTCGAAGACCGGTGTCGTTAAGTGATACTACACCGGTTTTAACCCGATGTCTAAAATGGCAGACTTTTAACATCGGCTTCATAGACATCGGTCGAAAATGAAATAGACACCGGTGGAAAACCGATGTCTATGAGGATTTTTGTTGTAGTGATCTTATTTTCTAGTAGTTGAAACATGTTTGGTTGTGTTATCTACCGATACCTGGTGTGTAGATACAAGAGCCACTGATCTTGTCTACAATTCATTGCAGGGGTTCCAAGAAACTCAACAACTACATGAAGAAAAGATTACCGTTTACATGGGCAATGCTACAAAAGTGGCAGTTGTTGTAGTGGGAGAAGTTTATTGTTTTTGAGAAATTATCTTTATGTACTAAGTTTTAGAAAGAAATTATTTTCAGTTTCTAAAAACCTTTATGAATGGATATTCCATTTCTTTTGATAACAAAGTTGTTGTCAAGAAAAATATGGAAGTTATCTATTCTAGTACATTGGTGGACAATTTTAAAATCCAATTACTCCCATGATACAATAAATGAAAACACATCTTCTAATTTTAAATAGAGAAAAGAACCTTCAGAAATGAACCAAACATATCTTAGGCATCTAAGACTAGGTCATATTAACTTGATTAAAATTCAAAGGTTAGTAGCTAATGGATCTTTGGGTTCATTGGTGGTTCAACCTGTGAATCTTGCTTGGAAGGTAAAATGACCAAGAGGTTTTTAAAAGCACAGGTGTATAGAGCCAAAGATGTGTTAGAAATTGGTTCATTCTGATTTGTGTGGTCCTATGACTATCCAGGGAAGAGGTAGTTTCGAATAGATGACTATTCGAGATACGGGTACATTTACTAGATGCGCCGCAAGTCTGAGTGCTTAGAGTACAAGATTGATGTGGAGAAATATCATGGTAAAAGTATCAAGACACTACGGTCTGATAGTGGTGGCAAGTACCTCTTAGGAGAGTTTAGGAGTTACTTATCAAAGGCAAGGATTTAATCTCAATTGTCTGCACCTGGTACACCCAACAAAATGGTGTGGTAGAACGAAGGAATAGAACACTTATGGAAATAATTAGATGGATGATGAGTTATTCTAAAATTACCAAATTCATTTTAGGGATATACTCTGGAAACGGTAATGAACTTAGTACCTTCTAAAATTAGTTCCCTTTACTTCCATAGAATTATGAAATGGGTGTAGGCCTAGTCTGAATCATAATCAGATTTGGGGTAATCTAGCACAAAGGAGATACTGACAAGTTGGAATCACGTACAGAAGTTTGCATGTTTATAGGATATCCTAAAGGAATGAAAGGTGGTTTATTTTATAGTCCTAAAAAAATCAGAAGGTCATTGTTAGCATCAATACCCGATTTTTAGAAGAGGACTATGTAGCCCAAAAATAAAATTATTCTCGAGAAAATAAGAGAGGACACATCTAACTTAGTACCAATAGTGCAAGATGAAATACCACAAGAAACTGCAACATGTGTCACAAATGATACACAACCACAAATAGTGCCTTGTCATAGTGGGAGGGTTGTTAGGCAACTAGAAAGATTCATATTTTTAGGAGAGTCTTCAGACTTGATCCCAAGTGAACATGAACCTGATCCCCGGAAATATGACGAAGCACTCCAAGATAAAAGATGCAGCATCTTGGCAAAGTGCAATAAACTTTAAAATAGAATCCATGTATTCTAATAAAGTCTAGAAGCTAGTAGAACCACCAAATGGTGTAAAAGCCATTGGAAGTAAATGGGTCTACAAAAAGAAAAGAGGGATGGACGAGAAGGTGGAAACCTTCAAAGCAAGGCTTGTTGCAAAAAGGTATCGATTATGAGGAGACCTTTTGCCAGTAACCATGCTTAAGTCTATCCGGATCCTTTTATCTATTGTCGTTTATATGGATTATGAGATTTGGCAAATGGATGTCAAGACAACTTTCCTTAATGGAAGTCTTGAAGAAAACATCCATATGAAGCAACCAGAGGGGTTCATTGAAAAAGGCAAAGAGCATCTAGTTTGTAAGCTCAATCGGTCTATTTATGGACTGAAGCAAGCTTCAAGATCTTGGAACATCCAGTTTAATCAAGTCGTATGGATTTATTAAGTATCTGGATAAGTCTTGTGTATCCAAGAAGAGTGATGAAAATATGGTGGTATTTCTTGTACTATACGTAGATAATATTTTGCTAGTTGGCAACAATATCAAAGTATTGTCAGACGTAAGGGTATGGTTGTCCAAGCAATTTGATATGAAGGACTTGGGAAAATGCGGACATATTCTTAGGATCAAAGTAATAAGGGATAACAAGAAAAAGATGTTGTGCTTATCCCAAGCTTTATACATCAATTGAATCCTAACTCGTTTTAGCATTAAAGACTCCAAGAAAGGTTTCTTACCTTTTAGGCTTGGAGTACCCTTATCTAAAGAGATGTCTCTGAAGACATCAAAGGAGATAAAAGAGATGAAGACAGTTCCTTATGCTTCAGCTATATGAAGCCTAATGTATGTGATGCTATGTATGAGATCGGATATCTGTTTTATCGTGGGCATGGTTAGCAGATATCAAAGTAACCCAAGACCAAGACATTGGACTGCCGTAAAGCATATAAGGACTAGAGATTATATGCTAGTTTACAAAGCAGATAATTTGTTCCCTGTAGGTTACATGGATTTGGACTAATAGGGACAATAGTAAGTTAACCTCAGGGTTTTGTGTTTACTTTAGGAGGTGGAGCCATAACAATGGAGGAGTTTTAAGCATAGATACTTTTCGGACTTCACCATGGAAACTGAGTACGTGGCAGCCTCTAAGGCAGCCAAATAAACTGTTTGGCTCAGGAACTTCAAGATGGACTTAGATGTGATTCTATGTTTTCCCAAAATTATTACAATTTATTGTGATAATAGTGGTGCAGTAGCAAACACGAAAAAACCACAAGCCCATAAGGCAAGTAAACACATTGAGCAAGTACCACCCGATATTGTCGCCAAGATTGCATCAGTAGATAACCCAGTAGATTCTTTCACTATGGCCCTTCTAGCGAGAGCTTTTGATGGGTATGATGAGGGGATGAGAATCAGATGTATGGCAGTATATATGACAACATAGTCTTTTAGTATAAGTGGGAGATTATTAGGATGTATACTAAAAGGCTAGCTTTTGGTATAGACATTTATTTAAAAATAAGAATCGCATTAGTCAAATATCTATGTTTATTTGTTAAATACAGTTGTCCATTTAGTTTATATTGAAGATAATATGGTGTGTGATGTCACACACAGAAGATCATGTTATCTGTTCCTTATAAATTATAAATAATAGCTCACGAACAAAAATGGAAAGGGACAAACCATTGGAACGGTCGTAGTGTAATTTGGAATTAGTTTATCTTGACTATAAAATTACACTAGTACACTATGAGTGTATTGAGTAGGACCATTAGAGGTAATTTCTTTTTATACTGACTAAATAAAAGAACAAACCTCAGTTATTATGAAAGTGTATGCTCTTAATCCTAATATAATAACAAGCACGTATATTTAGTATCTCTCTTTAATTTATCAATGGGTGAAATTTAGTTCGATAAATCAATAGGTCCGATAAGTTGGGAGATAATACCATTTATATGGTGTGTTATTGATTATAGAAGGAAACTGTGTCCTATTGAGCTAGGTTGATGATGTCCCCAAGAGGAGCTCATAAGGATTTTTATGTAAACCCTGCAGTTGGACTTAGTCCGACATAACAATAAGGTTGAGTGGTACTACTCTTGGAGCTAGATATTAATTAAGTGAGTTGTCAGTAACTTACTTAATTAGTGGACATTCGATATCTTAAACATAGGAAGTTTAATGCACTCATAATAAGAAGGAGCCCATAATGTAATTTGGGATTGATGCAGTAGTTTAATAATAGCTCTTTAGTGGTATGAGTTATTATTGATGAACTCGAGTTGTGTGTTCGGGGCGAACACGGGAAGCTCAAGTTCATCGGGAGACCAAAATCAATTTCTCCTCTCGGTCCCTATTGTAGCCTCTATAAAACCTTGTATCCACTAAATCCACTTCTTATCCAAGCAATGGGTCAGACACAACTTAGCTTGGAGCAAGGGGGCCCGCCAAGTATTGATTTGGAGCCCATGAAGTGGCCGGCCAAAGCTTGGTGCCCAAGCTAAGGGCCGACCATAAGAAAATTAAAGGAGAGATTTTATTTTTGTAAAAATCTTTCCTTATGTAGCCATTCATGAAGGGATTTAAAAGAGAAATTTTAATTTTAAAAATTTCCTTTTATAGACATCCACATGGTTTTAAAAAGAGAGTTCTAAATTTTAAAATTTTTCCTTTTATAGCCATCTACAAAAGATTAAAGAGAGATTTTAATCTTGTTAAAATCTTTCCTTATTTTTAGTTGTTAAAAGAGAGATTTTAATTTTTAATAAAACTTTCCTTTTCTTTTAACCATGATTTAAAAGGAGAAGTTTTAATTAATCTTTCCTTTTTTGTAGTTGTCTATTTAAAGGAGTGAGATTAATTTTAAAACTTTCCTTTTGTACAATAGGAAATTTATAAAGAGAGAGATTTTAATTGTTATTAAAATTTCCTTCTTTGTTAAAAGAGAGAGATTTTAATTGTTATTAAAATTTCCTTCTTTGTAGACATCATAGTTTAAAAGAAAGTTTTAATTTTTTGTTGTAAAAATTTCTCTTTTAAGAAACCATGATGTGGCCGCCCATTAAAATAAAAAAAGGAAGTTTTGATTAAACATTTTTTTTTGCCAAGATCAAGGATTATAAAAGAGAGGGAGGGGATGCCTCATGAGATAGACAACCTATTCTTATTCCCTCTCTTTCTCCTTGATGTGGCCGGCCCTTTCCCCTCCTCCTTTCTTCTTCTTTTGTAGTCGGCGACACCTCTTCTCTTTTGTCTCCTCTTTTGCTTCCTTAGGGCCAGCGGCATCAAGGTCTCCTTAATCCTTGTGGCCGGTTGCTTAGAGTGGAAGAAGAAGAAGAAGAGGAGAAGCACTTGGTGGTCGGTTGCTTGCAGAAGAAGAAGAAGAAGAAGAAGGAAATTTCCTATTTTGGCATCCCTTGGTGGCTCAAGAGTCTTGGAGAAGAAGAAGAGGTTCCGGTGGATTTCTTCTTGGTAGATCGTCGCCCACACGTCGTCCAAAAGAAGGAGAGGAATACAATAGAAGATCAAGAGGTCATTAGCTACAAAGAAAGGTATAAATAGTTATTTATTTTCCGCATCATGACTAGTTTATATTTCTTTGTTTTGATCTTGTAATACCAAACACAAGAGGCTATCATTTTAGGAATCTATTTATGTTTTGATTTTTGTGTTCTTTTATTTTTCGATCTTGTGATTTGATTGTTCTTAGTGGTTAAACCTAGGGTTACTATGGGGAGATTAAATTTTATATTTCTTTGAAAGGCTTTGACTAGGTAGTGGTGGATGATCCCATACCCAAGAAGGCCAAGTGCCTCGCTACGTTTGTCCTAGAAGCCGATCCTTGAAATTAATATTTAATCAACTTTGTAACATGGGTCGAACTTGGATCAATAGTGTTAAGTTCCACTTGTGATCCAAGTCTAACCTCTAAGAACAGATAAGTTAAACTTAGAATCAATAGTGTTAAGTTCCGCTTGCGATTTAAGTTCAATTTTTAAAGAACACATGGTAGCTAGGAAAAGGTTCAGACCTTGTACAAAATTTTTGTACAGGGGAACCAGTAGGTATTCCGAGTAGCAACCAATAATTTTGTGGTCTTTCACCTATCAAAAGATTTATGATATAAATTAGGATCGAAGTTAATTTTATGAAGAATTATGAAAATTTCTGTAACTTACATATATTTGAAATCATATTGCAAATTTAGTTTCTAACTTTTCAGCAACCTCACTTGTACTCATTGATGGAATTTTTAGATTTGATTATTGTTCATACAAGTTGTGAAATAAGGTAATTTTGAGACAATTTAGATATTAAGAAAACAAATACAACGAGATAAAAGTTTGAGTGGGGAAGTTAACTTACTTGATGTATGGTTTAACCTTATCACACTTTATGTGTATGTATGTTCTTGCAGCAAGGTATTCTTGTTAAGTTAACCATCTAGAAATAGATGCACCCATTGGTTTACCAGCAAATTTGAAAATAAAAAGAATCAATGGGTCTATATGCTGAGTATCATCGGAATTTCTAGGACATTTGTTCCGTCTGGCTTTAACATGATTAGCAAACTAATAGGAGCAAAAGGAAGATACTTCCTCAACCAGATAAGCATTATATATTGACCCTTCAACTCTTACTTCATTATGAACATTATTCTTTAATTTTCTCAAAAATTGTTCAAATGGATACATAGATCTGTATTGAACAGGACCAGCTCATGCCTCATATGGTAAATGTACTGGCAGATGTTCCATTGAATCAAAAAAACTAGGTGGGAATATGCACTCCAGCTTATAAAGTATGAGAGGAATGTCTGTTTCTAGCCGAAGTATATCGGTCGTCATTGTTGGACCCCCAAGGTTGTTTTGGTGTGATCAACAAGTTAAGTTAGGTCCTGTGTGTTTCTAACCTTGTGTCTAAGTGTGCAGGAGCTTAGGAGCACAGGTAGTCGTGCAGAAGACGCAGCTAGCAAGAAGGACAGCACGCGGTGCGTCCGATGGACAAGACGCTGCGGAAGAGTACACCGGCGGATGAGAAGGAAGCGTGCGGTGGTTCCGAGGGACGAAAGCTAGTGTGAAAGATTGCTCGGGGAACAAGAGATGCAGCTAGCGAGAGGGTTGGCACGGGGTGCGATCGAGGGACGAAGACTGCGGATGAGTACGTTGGCGGATGAGAAGGAAGCACGCGGCGATTCCGAGGGATGAGAAGCCGGGGCGGAAGGCTGCTCTAGAAGACCAGAAGTTGGGTTCGGGTGATCCCTTTTCTGGATGACAGAGATAACCCAAGTGAGCGGATCCGGAGTTGAAGACCCGGAACGAGGTGAACTGAACCGGAGCGAAGGTCCCGACGGAGAAAAGTCAACTCCTGTTGACTATAGTGCTTCGGGCGCCCGGAACAGCCCGGGGCGCCCAGAATGGCTCCGGGCGTCCGGACCTTGAATCTTGACCAGATCGCGTCAAACGCGATCTGAACGTCGGGGATAAAGTTTTATCCCCTCCCAGGGCACCCGGAACCCTTCGGGGCGCCCCGACCAAGGCTATAAATATGGCCTTGGTCCAGAAGCTTTTCAACGAACTCGAGTAATTCATTTCCAATGCTTGTGTGCTTTAGAGTTGTAATTGAGCTTCTGTTTCTGCGCGTCAATGTTGTAAGAGGCTTCTCCGCCTAAAGGAGTATTCTAGTGCTTTCAACTTCCTTGGATTAACAACCACATCAGTTGTAACCAAGTAAATATCTTGTGCCTCATTCTTTATGTTTTTTATTAACTTCTGTGCTTTATTTATGCAAGTGTTAGCTTAAAAAGTTCGAGAAGGGTTGTTCGTTTTGATTATTGCAGGACTACTCATCAACCCCCTTCTAGTCGGCCCCAACGGTCCTACAGTTTTATCCCCCCAGGGTGCCCGAAATCCTTCGGGGTGCTCCGACCAAGGCTATAAATAAATCCTTGGTCCAGAAGCTTTTCAACGAACTCGTAAATTGTAAATCCAACGCTTGTGCGCTTTAGTGTTAGAGTTGAGCTTCTTTCTTTTTGTGCTCTCATTGATATAAGAGGCTTCTCCGCCTGAAGAAGATTCTAGTGCACCTTTCATTTGCCTTGGATTAACAACCTCCCCAGTTGTAACCAAGTAAATACTTGTGCCTCTTCTTTTCTGTTTTTAATTTACTGCTTTGCTTTATTTATGCAAGTGTTAGTTTAAGAGTTCGAGAAGGGTTTCATTTTCTTTGTGTTTGCAGGATATTCAAAAACCCCTTCTAGTCGGCCCAGCATGGTCCAACAAGTGGTATCAGAGCCGAGACGCTTCAGGAGGACTAACTGCCAATCGAAGCAACAAGATGGCCGGAGCTAACATCTACCGCCAACATTCGAGGGGGAGTTCACGTTCTGGAAACGACGAATGGAGGTTTACTTTAAAACTGATTTTAATTTGTTATTAATAATGACATATGGTTTTGAAGTGCCCAAAAGTAAAGAATGAGAAGAACTTGAGGAGCATCAACGGACTGACGAGCAGCGCGACAAATTCATAACAAATGGTAAGGCTGAGTCCAGTCTCCTGAGTGTACTACCTGCCAAGGATCTTGACAGAGTTGGAAAGTACAAAAGTGCAAAAGAACATTAGGAAAAGTTCTTGAAGCTCTATGAAGAGCCATCTGAAGCCGACCCCTCAATAAACATCAAACCGTCGTCAGAAGAATCCAAGATAGAGGAAATTACCAAGACAACCCTAATTGCTGAATCCCATCTCGAGGACACAGAAAGCTCATCCCAGCTGAGCATCGATGAAGGGGGAGAGTTTTTAGAAAAGAGCAACTCAACGGGGGGAGAATCAACTGCCGACAAGGTAAGTCAGGTATGGTCTCCACCTCCTGATCAATTGATTGATTTAGTCAAAGTTTTGTCGAAAGATTTTCGCAGAATAGAAGTTATATTGAAAAAGGATCTTTTCAAATTAGAAATTATTTTTTCGAAAGACTTTGTTGAATCAGAAATTGAAAAATTATTAAGTTAAAAGAAACAGCCCGTCGATTAAAATGTTTAGACAAACTAAAAATAGAAAATGATATGTTAGAAGAACAATTACAGTTTATACAATTTTCTGCATGTTCAAATTTTCTTGCTTCAAATTTAAGAAATTATGATAGACTAAAATGGAAATTTAGATATCATAATGATATTAAAGAAATGGCAATAAGTTGAGAACTAATTTTGTTAAAAAAAAATATTTTTGCCTAAGTTAAAAGTTGTTCTGAAATCAAAAATTTCTATTTAGAAAAATTTTCAAAAAGAAAATATTTTTGCAAAGTTGCCAAAGTTAGAATTTTTTTTGAAAATTCTTTTACTTATAGTTTCACTTAGAAAATTTTCTTAAAATGTTACTTAAAATTGTTTTTTTTCTTAGAGATTGTTTATGTGAAAATTATTGTAAAATTTTTAAAGGTCTCAAAAAAAAAATTTTCTAAGTTTTTACCCTTAGATTTTTTCTTGGAACCCCAATTTTTTATGTGATCAAATGGGGAGAAGAAAAAATATATGTCTAGGGGGAGGTAGATAAATTTTTCTATCTTTTTAAACTTAATTGCAAATTTATAGGTTTATTTTATGTCTATTTTTATCCTAGCTTAACTTGGGTTTCTCACATCAAAAAGGGAGAGATTGTTGGAACCCCAAGGTTGTTTTGGTGTGATCAACAAGTTAAGTTAGGTCCTGTGTGTAGAACCTTGTGTCTAAGTGTGCATGAGCTTAGGAGCACAGGTAGTCGAGCGGAAGACGCAGCTAGCGATAAGGACGACACACGGTGCATCCAAGGGACGAGACGCTGTGGAAGAGTATACCGGCGGACGAGAAGGAAGCGTGCGGTGGTTCTGAGGGACGAGAAGCCGGAGCGGAAGATTGCTCTGGGAGTAAGAGACACAGCTAGCGAGAAGGTCGGCACGGGGTGCGTCCGAGGGACGAAGACTGTGGATGAGTACGCTGGTGGACGAAAAGGAAACACACGGCGATTTCGAGGGACGAGAAGTCGGATCGGAAGCCTGCTCGAGAAGACCGGAAGTTGGGCTCAGGTGATCCCTTTTTAGAATAGCAGAGATCACCCAAGTGAGCGGATCCAAAGTAGAAGACCCAGACCAAGCTAAACTGAACCAGAGCAGAGGCCCCGGATAAAAAAGTCAACCACAATTGACTTTATGGGTCCGGGCACCCGGAACCATTCCGGTCGCCCGGAGCCCGGGGCGCCTGGAATTCCGGGCGCCCGGACCTTGAAGTTTGACTAGATCGAGTTTTGACTCGATTTGAACGTTGGGGGATAAAGTTTTATCCCCCCAGGGCACCCGGAACCCTTCGGGGCGCCCCGACCAAGGTTATAAATAAAGCCTTGGTCCAGAAGCTTTTCAACGAACTCAGAAATTGTAAATCCAATGCTTGTGAGCTTTAGTGTTAGAGTTGAGCTTCTTTCTTTTTGTGCTCTCATTGATGTAAAGGCTTCTCCGCCTGAAGGAGATTCTAGTGCACCTTTCATTTGCCTTGGATTAACAACCTCCCCGGTTAAAACCAAGTAAATACTTGTGTCTCTTCTTTTCTATTTTTAATTTACTGCTTTGCTTTATTTATGCAAGTGTTAGTTTAAGAGTTCGAGAAGGGTTTCATTTTCTTTGTGTTTGCAGGATATTCAAAAAACCCCTTCTAGCCGGCCCAGCACGGTCCAACAGTCATAATACACCTCGTTGTAAATATCTGAAAAATAGACTTAACTCCGTAAGTGCTTGCCAAACATTATTGGGAAGTAAATCATGAAAAGCTATTGGAATAAGTCTTTGCATGAACACGTGGTAGTCATGACTCTTCATTCCAAACATCTTTAACTTGTTCATATCTATGCATCGAGCGATATTTGAAGCATATCCATCTGAGAATTTAATTTCTTTTAACCAAGTATATAAAGCTTGTTTACCATCTTTGTCCAATGTATAACACGCTTTTAGAAACTTATTGGTTGTTTCATTCTGATGCAACTTTGGTCTGTTGACTAATTCTTTTAATTCCTCATGTGATTTTGTAGTGTCCTTTGTTCTTCCAAGCACATTCATCACAGTGTTGAAGATATTATCAAAAAAAAAAAAAAATTCAACATGCATCACATCTATATTATATCGAATGAGTAGATACTTCCAATAAGGCAACTCCCAGAAAATGCTTCTTTTCTTCCAACTGCACTTGCACATCCTAACAAGATATTTATTTATCTCTTCAGAATTAAGCTGAGATACTGTGAGAAATCCATAACTATCTATTTGTTCGATGATTTCTTCACCTGAAGCATGGACTGTTGGGGGAGGTTTTCTAACTACAACATTTTTAGATTTTTTTATTTCACCTAAAAGGGTGATCAATTAGTAAAAATTTACGGTGATTATCAAACCAATTTATCTTCCCACTACAAGGTAATGAAACTGTATCAGACTCTGTCATGCAATGTGAGCATGCTAATTTACCAGCTGTGCTCCATCCTGACAACATTGAGTATGCTGGAAAATCACTGATCGTCCATAATAAGGCAGCATGCAATGAAAAATTAGTTTTACTAACAACATCATAAGTCATTGACCCTACATTCCATAATTCATTCAGCTTGGCAATTAAAGGTTGAAAGAAAATATCTATCTTATCTTTAGGATTGGTTGTATCAATAATAAGCAAGGTAAGGAATATAAATTCATCTTTCATGCACATCATGGCGGTAAGTTGTACGGTGTTAATATAACTGGCCAAGATGAATATTGCTGTCCTGACTGACCAAATGGTTGAAATCCATCTATAGAAAGTCCCAATCTCACATTACGTGGTTCCATTACAAAAGAGGGAAATATAGTATCAAGATGTTTCCATGCCAGAGAATCATAAGGATGACACATTATACCTCCTTCGTGCTCATGCTCATGATGTCACATCAAGTGGCTAGCTATAGCTGCAGATGAATACAAGCGTTGAAGTCTCGCAGTTAACGGAAAATAATACATCACTTTTCAAGCTATAATTTTCCTCTTCTTCCCTGGTATGCGAGTATGATTCTTAAAACGAGGGTGAGTATAGATTTTACATTCATTCAGATCGCTATCTTCATTCCAAAATATCATACAGTTATTTATACAACAATCAATCTTCTCTATAGGCAAACCTAAACCTCTGAAGAATTTCTTTGTTTCATAGAAGTTATTAGTCATTATGTTATCAGCAGGGAGCAACTCTGACATCAATTGACAGATGCCATCGTAACATCTTTTAGAAAAATATTGTTCTGCTTTCATATTCAATAACCTTGCAGTAGCTGATAGTTGAGAATGACCAAAAGGAATGTCTTCCCACACTTCTCTTTCACTAGCCTTTAACATCTCATTTAATTTCTGATATTCAAGTGTTGGTATTTCATCTATATTGGAATAATCAACTACATTCATCACATCATTAACCATTGATTGCATTGTAATATCAATATTAGTTGATGCTTCAGGAGCGGTAATAGTTGTCCCAGATAACGAACCACCAGAAGACTCAATTGGTTCATATAAATAAGGCTCACCGTGACAGTACCAATTGTAGTAATTTGGCACAAAACCATTTCTGCATAGATGTATTTTTACGGTATCCTCATCACGGAAAGCTGTATTTTGACATTTTTTATGATTGCACGAACACCATAACTCGACACCATTCATACATTCTGGATGACTTTTAGCAAAGTTCACAAACTGTTCAACTTCAGCAATGAAATCAGCTCTGAGAAATTCATTTTCTAATCGATTGTACATCCAAGCTTTATTCATATACATTGTTACCTAATGAAAATATAATTTGAAACATTATTAAACTTATAACAGGTGTTAATAAGCTTAAATAAAGTATTTTAAGCTCAGTTTCATCTCATGATCTTCGTATCATATTACCAAAATTCTCCTCTACACTAAAGCAAATGAATGATAAACTTAGAATATAAAGGTATTGCTTACGATATCATTACAAACTTAGAATATCATGTTCTTCCTTAGAGAATCATTATAAACTTAGACTTTCTAATAAACATATGTTGTTGCTTAAACGTTCATTAAATAAAATAACAATACATATAATGAACTAAGTCCAATAAACAAAAGATAATGCAAGTAAAACAAGTCTAATGTACATAGAACGTGAGCAGGGGCCTGCGGCCAGCCGCAAGCAGGGGCTTGCACCCAGCCACGAGCAGGGGCCTGCGGATAGACACGAGCAGGGGCCTGCGGATAGCCACGAGCAGGGGCCTACGGCCAGCCGCGAGCACCCGCCTACGGCCAACCACGAGCAGGGGTCTGCGGCCAGCTGCGAACACCCGCTTGCGACCAACCGCGAGCAAGGGCCTGCGACCAACCGTGAGCACCCGCCTGTGGCCAGCCGCGAGTAAGCGCCTGGGGCGGCCGGCCTGTCGCGAGCAGGCGCTTACTGTGGCCGGCCTGCCGCGAGCAGGCGCCTTCGACGACTGGTTGGCCTGCCGCGAGCAGGCGCCTCCGGCGGCCAATTGGCCTGCCGCGAGCAGGTGGCTCTGGTGGCCGACTATCACGAGCAGGTGCTTGGGGAGCAGCCGCCGGCAGAGCAGTTGCCTGGGTAGCAGGCGTCGACGGAGCAGCGCCAGGGGAGCCCCGACTGAGCAGTGCCTGGGGAGTAGGCACCGGCGGAGCAAGCACGTGAAACAGAAGAGAAGAGGGAGGAGAGGAGCATACTTGAGTCGCCGGTTGCTGATCGCTGAGAATGGAAGAGGACATGAGGCTTCTAATCATGGAGGATGCGGAGATCCCCGGTTGTCGATCGCCGAGGACACGGAGAGGAGAGGAGATCATGTTTACTGGGAGAGGAAAGTGAAATCGTGCCCTAATTTTAATCGCATTTACCGACGGAATTTATATTCCATCAGTAATATACCGACGGAATATAACTTCCGTCGGCATTTTCCGACTGAATTAATATTCCGTCGGTAAACCATGAACATTTATAAGCGCTACTTTGGGTTCTTCGTGAATGCGAACATAATTTTTTATGATAATATACCGACGGAATATAACTTTCGTCGATATTTTCTGATGAAATATAACTTCCGTCGGTATTTTTCGACGGAATTAATATTCAGTAGTTATTTGCATGTTTTTTTATAGTGTCCTGACCATCCTCCCAAACATATCTCTTCTGCAACAATACATTTTGATAATTAATATTATGCTAACTACAAATACGTTTTCTATTCAAAATACTTACCAAAAATTTGCCTTAATAAAAATTCTTCATGTCATGGTCTATGAGTTGCTATGTAATACCAGCAGGGAATAATCGTTCTTGAAACTTATTTGATATATACAATGCTACCTAGTGACTATCTGGAACAAAACTGTATAGAAAAATATCATATATTAGATATGTGTAAGTACCCCCGTGATGGTTTTGATGTGATCAACTAGGTCAAGTTAGGTCCTGTTGTTATTTTGATACCTTGTGTCTAAGTGTGCAGGAACTTAGGAGTACAAGAAGTCGAGCGTAAGACGCAGCTAGCGAGAAGGACGGCACGGGAGAGAGCCTACGAGCTCAGTGTGTCTGAGGGATGAGGTGCTGTGGAAGAGTACGTTGGTGGATGAGAAGGAGGCACACTGCGTTTTTGAGGGATGAGAACCTGGAGTGGAAGATTGCTCGAATGCCAGAAAATGGATTCGGGTAAACTTTATTCCGGATGGCCGAAATCACCCAAGCGAGTGGAATCAGAGCGAAAGACTCGGACCCAAGCGAGCGGAACCAGAGTAGAAGTCCTGAACCGAAAAAGTCAATGGGTGTTGACTTGATTGGTCCGGGCGCCCAAAATAGTTCTGGGCGCCCGAACTAGAAATACTATCGATTCGACAGATGTCACGAACCACTGTGGCGTGGATAAAATTTTATCTACATCTAGGTGCCTGGAACCCTTCCAGGTGCCCCAATCAGGGCTATAAATACAACCCACATCCTAGAAGCAAAAAAGACACCAAAAAAAGAGAGAACAATCACTTGTAATCAATTCCTTTCTTGTTTAGCTTTGTAATTGTGTGCTTCAATGTTGTAAGAGGTTACTCCACCCAAAGGAGAGAATCTTAGTGCGCTTTTTAAGGTCTTGGATTAGCAATTCTCTGATTACAAACCAAGTAAATTCAATGCCTCTTTTTCTTAACTAGTCTCTTAATTCCTTTTATGCAAGTGTTAGTTTTAATTACGCTGCAAAGTCCGAGAAAGGTGTTTTTGTATTTGCTGGCCAATTCACCCCTTCTTACCAGCCGGCTAGGGACCTACAATTGGTATCAGAGTCAAGACACTTTAGAAGGACTAACAGCCGACCGAAGCAAAGAAATCGATGGTCGATTCAAGCCTCAACCCACCAAAATTCAAGGGGGAATTCACACACTGAAAATGCCGAATGGAGGCATTTCTAAAGACTGACTTTGAAATTCTTTTAATAATTAAGTACGGTTTTGCAGTTGCAAATGATTTACAAGGCATAGAGAAAGAAGAGTACCTTTGGACGAAGAAGGAACAAAGTGGTTTCATCACTAACATTAGAGCAGAATATCACCTACTAAGCGTGTTGCCACCTCAAGAAGTCAACCACATCGGAAGCTACTCGTCGGCCAAAGACCTCTGGGAGAAATTCCTAGTGTCACGCCCCGGAGGAGTCCCTGTCCGAAGAAATTTCGGCAGCATCTCCCCTGTACGGCGGACAATCTTAAACTTTCTACATATCCATATACCTCAGCCACATGCGGCTGGAATAATAACAGTAATAAAATACAACACACAGACATTCCACGCAATTTAATGAGCAATGATAAGAAGACTCAAAATCCACCCTACTCAACTACACTCATAAAACACAAATCCGACGATAAGATCAATTTACCTCTTCTGCCGTCAAGGCAGGCATGTAGTAAAAGCAAAACCAAACCAAATCCATCGACATCACAAAATCCATACCATCAAATAAAACAAATTTAGCATAGTCTATGTAAGAAAACCAAAAGACCAATAATATCCTCGAGGTCTGCAGGGACTAGCAACTGGACTCTCTCCTGACAGCATCAACCTGAAAAATAACAATAATGGAGGCAAGGTGAGTCCAACACTCAGCAGGTACAACTGATATGCAAAGTAGGGAAATAACATCTAGCACTAATCATGCGTACAGTCTCCTGATATAAAAGGATGAAATGCGACTGAAGTAAACAGGAGAGAAACTGTACTAACCAGGGCCTGGGTATAAGGACAAACAGTCCGAGTGATATAGAAATTCTGTATGAATGCCAAACATAGGTATCCAAACAATATGCAGCATATAAATGCAGCAAACACAAACAAGCAATAAATGCATCATGCATATGATGCCAATGATGCGTCCTGGTCACCCCTGACGCCAGTCGATCATCTCACACACAATAGTGAGGCCGAGTGGGTAGGGTGACAATGCACTCAATCTCTACTCAATGGTGACCAATAGGTGTCGGAGTACACCTATCCTCCTACCCCCAAATCATAAATGGGGAGCGCAATGCTCTCAACTCCCGGTACACGATGACGGGGAGGAATCCCTGCCGGCTAACACGTTACATCACGCTACCCATGAGCATACCAACGGAGCCAAACAAAGTCCCTGCTGCAACACACACTGCCTGAATCGACCACTAACCCATGAGTGGTGGTGTGTGCAGATCCATGTAATTGGCGATGTGCTCACAATAATGGAGCGGACTATCGCACAGCATGCAATCATGCAAATGGTGTATGACACTAACCACAAAATATCCTGAGCTAATCCATATATATATAAAAGTGCACCATAGGTCAACGAATCAAATCAAAGGTACACAGAAGGTAAAAAACCTAGGTCCTGAACATGGTGAAGCATGGTATATCACTACCCCTATAAACATGTATCAACAGGTAAGGAATACATGAGATGCAAAACAAGCAATCAACCAATCATGTAACAGGTATCGGGTAGTGATTAACCGAAACAAATAAGAGAACATAATTATTGCTACTTGTTAAATTCACTACTATGCATATCAAAGACATAAAGTCAAAAGTACCCGCCTCCGATAAAATAATCCAAATCTGACTCCGAGATACTCGTCTCGCGTCAAAGTCCTGTGGTATCAAACATAATATCTAGTTTAGCTAATTCTATCATACAACAATTAGCTAAACTAAATTCTAATCCAATTAAGAAGTCTTAAATTGAATCCAACTAATCAATCCAACGTAATTAACGAACCCTAATCAACACATAATCTTCTACTACAAAACATATCAAATTCCTACCCCTTACCTAAATTCACAACCGTGATTGCTGCTGGATCAAGGGCTGCTGAATGGGGTTGCTGTCGGAAATCAACAAACCACATCAAACCCTACTGGAAATCTTCCTTTCCCCACTGTCAGAGTAAGATGTGTACATCATCAATCGAAAATCCTAATACAGAACACAATTCCTTACCTCCCAGATCACAGTTAGGACACTGAGTCGGGAATTAGGGCACGAGAGGACGCCGGCGTTGCTGGAGGGTGCCTGCTGATCAGCGGCGGTAGTAGCCCGTGGCAAGGGGAAAAACAGCTAGGGCACAGGGAGGACAACACCACCAAGGTCAGCAGAGACACAATGGAGGAGAGTCGACGGAGGATTGCTCGGTCGGCGGTGGCGCGACAGCAACTCACCAAGAAGTCGGGATTGGCGTCGACGCACAAGGATGAGCGGCGCTAGAGCAGAGGCGATAAGGCGCTGCTTCGGTCCAGAGAGGGCAGCGGGGTTGGCAGGGCTCAGTGGCGGCCGGCGGCACTTTCGTGCGGTTGTGGCGCGCTGCAGATCTAGGGCCCGGGTGAGGAGCGGCGTGATGAGGGAGAAGAAGAAGAGTATGCCAGAAACCCTCAGCCACACTTAAATCGCGAGGAGAAGGGAAACTGCCCCGGCGCCGGTTAGGGCTCGGCAGGAGAAAAAGCGCGGGGAGGGGGGGGGAGAGAATGAATGGCGAAAAAGAATGAAGAAAAAGGGAAAATAAATAAAAGAAAGGAATTAAGAAATTCAACTTTTCCTCATTTAAATGGGGTAGCCAAAACAGGCTTTTTCCCAGCCCCGTTTTCATCCCCGTTAACTCGTCCATACGAGCTCCGAAAAATTCTCAGAAAAATTCCAAAAATTCCGGAAAATTCTCTTATTAATATTCACCTATTTTCGGTATTTTACATTCTCCCCCACTAATAAAAATTTGGTCCCCAAATTTCGGTATCTATCATCAGCAAGTACTAACAACAAATAGAAAGTATGAATGTTGAACGGTATATTAAATCACATACCTCACGTAAAAAGATGGGGTTATCGAGCTCGGATAGTATCCTCGAGCTCCCAAGTAGCCTCCTCGTCCGAATGATGCTGCCATCCGACTTTAACCAGCCCGATAGTCTTGTTCCGCAACTGACGCTCTTTCCGGTCCAAAATCTGCACCGGAATCTCCTCATAAGTGACGTCAGACTGAACTGGAACTGAGACATCTGTCAGCACATGCGTCGGGTCATGTACGTATCTCCTCAGCATCGATACGTGGAATACATCGTGAACGCCTGATAGGGACGGTGGTAGTGCCAGTCGGTAAGCTACCGCTCCGATCCTCTCCAAGATCTCGAAAGGGCCAATGTACCGCGGAGCTAGCTTACCTCTGAGGCCAAATCTCTTCACCCCTTTCGTGGGTGAAACTCGCAGAAATACATGGTCGCCAACAGAGAACTCTAGTGGTCTGCGTCTCTGATCAGCATAATTCTTCTGGCGGTCCTGTGCCTCTGACATCCTCCGTCTGATAGTACGAACCAACTTTGCATCCTGCTGAGTTCTATGAGGTCCCAACATCTGGGCCTCTCCAACCTCATCCTAGAGGACGGGTGTCCGACAAGGTCTACCATACAATGCCTCAAATGGTGCCATCTAGATAGCCGAATAAAAGCTGTTGTTGTAAGTAAACTCTACCAACGGCAGATGGTCCTTCCAACTGCCTCTGAAATCCATAACACATGAACTCAACAGATCCTCTAAAGTCTGAATGGTCCGCTCTGACTATCCATCTGTCTATGGATGGAAAGCTGTACTGAAACGGAGCTGTGTGCCCAAGGCCTACTGCAGACTCTGCCAGAAACAAGACGTGAACCATGGATCTCTATCCGAAATGATACTCAACGGAACACCATGTAGTCTAATAATCTCCCGACAATACAGATCTGGCAATCGATCTAGGGGATCAGTCCTCCGAATCGCTAAAAAGTGCGTAGATTTGGTTAATCGATCAACGATTACCCAAATCGCGTCATAACCTCGTCGTGTCCTCGGAAACCCTACCACAAAGTCCATGGTAATGTGATCCCACTTCCACTCAGGAATAGGAATCCGCTGAAGTAATCCTGCAGGTCTCTGGTGCTCAGCCTTCACCTGCTGACAAACAAGACATCTAGCTATGAAATTCGCGATGTCTTTCTTCATGCCGTTTCACCAATAGGAACGCCTCAAGTCTCGATACATACGGGTCCCGCCTGGATGGATCGTAAATCGAGAGCGGTGTGCCTCCTGGAGTAGCTCCTGTAAGACCGGATGAGACTGAGGTACGCATAATCTGCCTCGGAAGTATATAATACCCTCCTCGTCGCATGTAAACTCAGTCTGCTGCCCAGAAGCTATCTGACTGCTAATGAACTGCAAATGCTGATCACCAGCTTGGGCCTCTCGGATCCTCGTCCTGATCGATGATTGAGCAACCATGGTAACCAGAATACCCTGCTCTGTCGGTCCCTGCTCCTCAAGATCTAACTTGGAGAAACCCTGAACCAAGTCTATAACTGAAACTCGGTGGCAAGCCAAAGTCCCTCTGGACTTCCTGCTGAGTGCATCTGCAACCAAATTAGCTTTCCCCGGGTGGTAGCTAATGGTACAATCGTAGTCCTTCAGGAACTCCATCCATCTCCTCTGTCGGAGATTAAGCTCCTTCTGAGTGAAAATATATTTGAGACTCTTATGATCAGTGAGAATTTCAAATGTAATACCGTATAAATGATGCCGCCAAAGCTTCAGAGCAAAGATGATGGCAGCTAACTCCAGATCATGAACTGGGTAGTTCTTCTCATGCTCCTTCAACTGTCGAGAAGCATAGGAGACTACCCTGCCGTGCTGCATCAGAACAGCGCCCAAACCCTAAAGAGGTGCGTTGGTATAGAGCACAAATCCGTCCTCTCCAGAAGGTAAAACCAAAACTAGAGCCGACACTAATCTCTGCTTCAGTTCCTGAAAGCTGGTCTCGCAATCCTCGGACCACATGAACTTCACGCCTTTCCTGGTAAGGCGTGTCAGCGACATAGCAATACGCGAGAAACCCAATCCCAGAAAACTGCGGATCTCCTGAACTGACTTCGGCTGTTCCCAACCGGTGACAGCCTCGATCTTCTGAGGATCAACTGAAATACCTCTGCTAGAAACCACATGTCCCAGAAAACCGACTGAGGATAACCAGAATGCACACTTGCTGAACTTCGCGTACAGCTGATGCCGTCTAAGAGTCTCCAAGACTATACGAAGATGATGTGCATGCTCCTCCTCGGAATGCGAGTAGACCAATATGTCATCAATGAAAACGATAACAAACTGATCCAGATACTCCAGAAAAATGCGGTTCATCAAATCCATAAACACCACTGGAGCATTGGTAAGCCCAAATAGCATTACCAAAAACTCATAATGACCGTATCTCGTATGGAAAGCTGTCTTCTGGATATCTGAGTCTCTGACCCTCAACTGATGATATCCGGATTGCAGATTAATCTTAGAATACACTGAGGTACCTCTGAGCTGATCAAACAAATCCTCGATCCATGGTAAAGGATATTTATTTCTGACGGTCACTGCATTCAGCTGTCTGTAGTCAATACATAACCTCATAGTGCCATCCTTTTTCTTGACAAATAATACCGGTGAACCCCATGGACAAACACTAGGGCGAATGAATCCCCTGTCTAAAAGCTCCTAGAGTTGAACCTTCAGCTCGTTCAACTCTTTTGGTGCCATACGATACGGAGCTTTCGATATCGGCGCAGTTCCCGGAATCAGCTCAATAGCGAACTCCACTGGCCTTCTGGGAGGCAAACTAGGTAGCTCCTCAGGAAATACATCCAGGTACTCACGGACCACAGGAACGTCGGAGAGCTGCGAACTACTACTGTCTTCAGTACTAATCAGAGATAATAGGAAACCATGACAGCCGTGAGACAACAGCTTCTGCGCCTGAATCGCCGAAATAATCGAGATGCCGTCATCTCTGATGCTAGTGAAACTCCACGAGGGTTGGTTCGTAGGCCGGAAGGTGACCACCCTCGTCTGGCAATCAATAGTAGTATGATATACTGACAGCCAATCCATGCCAAGTATGATATCAAACTCGACCATATCCAATACTAGGAGATCTACCATAAGTATCATGTTGCCAAAGTCTAACGGGCAACCTCTGATCTCCTGGGTGACATGTAAAGTATCACTGGACTGTAGGGAGACAATCAATCGCTGCAGTCTAACAGTAGGTAATCTACCAATCTCCCGCATAAAGGTATGGGATATAAAAGAATGCGAGCTACTAGTATCAATCAATATATCAGCGGAAAATGCATAAATGGAAATCATACCGCGGAAAACGGATCTGTCGGCTCGCTGCGCATCCTCTCTGGTAATCGCATGAATACGTCCAGTCTCTGGCGGAGGAGGAGGTGGTAACGCTGCCAGCGGCAGAGAAGACTGAGAGGACGGTGACTGATACTGTGTCGATGACTGGGACTGAGTCTGGTACTGGCCTAGAGGCTGAGGCTGCATCTGATACTGCCCCTGCGTCGGATAATACGGTCCTGGAATAGAACTCTGGGGTGCTATGGAAGCACTAGAGTACTCCTGTCCAAGCATGCCAAATGTCGCTGCTGCAGGTGAAGCTATTCCCTGCTGATGATGTGAAGATTGGGCTTTCTGCCCTCCTCGATATGCCCCAGTCTGACTAGACTGTCCCCTCTGACCTGACCCTCCGGAAGCCGTGTGCTGAGCCTTCAGCTGACAATCTCGACTCTGGTGCCCAGGCAGTTTGCAATAAAAGCAAACTGGCTGTCCCAGAGAGCAAGCTGGGGGGAGGTGATCTCTGGACCCACATCTGAAATAGTGAGTATCGCTGAGAAAATCGGGAACGTCCTGAAGAAGACCGCCCTGACTTCTGAGGCCTACGAGATACCCCAGAAGTACCCTGACCTGACCGACTGTGACTACTCTGCTGCTGTCCTGTCGCCGGTGTCTGCTGGATCTGTCTGGATGCCTGACCCGTATGCTTCCTCTTCCTGTCTGGAAATGCTCTTTGCTGAGCTAACTCTATCATCAAAGCTCGATCCAGTGCATCAGAGTAAGATACGATCCCTAAACCGACAAGCCTTACTTGCAGATAACCATCTAGTCCCTGTATAAACTGCATCATGCGAGATCTGTCCTCCGCAACTAACTCTGGACAAAACTTAGCCAACCGGTTGAATTCAGTATTATACTCTGTCACCGTACGATTATTCTGACGTAGACTCATGAAATCCTGCCGGCGAACCATCTGATATGATAGTGGAAAAAAACGTCTTTCAAAAGCCTCTCTGAACCTAGCCCAAGTAACGTTCCGCTCGCCGATGATAGAACGCTGTGTAATCCACCAGGCGTTAGCCTCATCCCATAAATGGAAAGCAGCCAGCTCTGCTTTCTCCCACTCGGAGCAAGCCATATAGAAGAAAGTCTGCTCCATAGTCTATATCCATGACAGGGTCATACTCGGATCAAGGTCTCCTCGGAAGAGTGTGAATGGAGTCTTCATCGACTCTGCTAATACTGGAATCCTAGCTTGTGCCGCGGCAATAACAGTGAGCTGTGTCGGGACGGCTGCAAGAACTGGCGGAACCACTAGAACTGGTGCTGCAGGTGGTACCGCGGAATAAATCGGAGGAGGAACTCCCGATGCTGCTGTATAAACTGGAGCATAAGCCGTCGGTGGTACTGACAGGTGAACAAAAGTGGCCGCAGTTGGAGGTACAGTAGGTAGTGATACCGGAGGTGGAGCAGCTGCTACTACTGTAGGCACTGGGGGTACAGGTGCCACTGGTGTTGGGTACATTGTAGGTCCAGGTGGCGGTGGTGCCGAGTACGCTGTAGGCTGCGCTGGAGCAGATATCGGGAACGCCAATGGTACCCCTGATGGTACCGGAACTAGAGTAGGGATAGGTACACTCGGCATAACCGAGGTAGGTACCTCTATAGGAGCCGTCGGGGTCTGAGAGCCCGACGCGCCCGCAATATGCTGAGTCTGTGCCTGACTGACAGACTCATCAACAGTAGGCATCTCTGGCATATCCAGAGATCCTGTGGTCCTCGTACGTGGTCGTCCAGCACCACGTCACGCCGCAATACGCGTAGATCTCCTCATATCTGTTAAGTTATATTACAGATATTACTACCAATATAACAATCATAAAATAAACAACATACCTATTTGCTGTCTGGAGATGTTCCGTCACTGTCCAGTCCCCAAATTGACCTCGAAATTTCGTACAAGAAAATCACCGGAAATCCATATAAATCCAAAATGGAAGTCCGAAACATAACCATAACGAAAATCCGTACAAACCGAAATAGATATCCAAATATCCAGAACAACAAAAGCAGGTATCATAACCCGCTCTGATACCAAGAAATTGGTATCAGATAAATCTCGAAAATCCAACACACGGAAATTAAACAAGTATCGCCAACTTGGCGCTCTGATACCAAATAAATTGGTATCAGGTTATCCCAAATATCCAAAATACGAAAACAAAGGATCGTAAAACTTGGCACTGATACCAAATAAATTGTGACGCCCCGGAGGAGTCCCTGTCCGAAGAAATTTTGGTAGCATCTCCCATATACGGCGGACAATCTTAAACTTTCTACATATCCATATACCTCAGCCACATGCTGCTGGAATAATAACAGTAATAAAATACAACACACAGACATTCCACGAAATTTAATGAGCAATGATAAGAAGACTCAAAATCCACCCTACTCAACTACACTCATAAAACACAAATCTGACGATAAGATCAATTTACCTCTTCTGCCGTCTAGGCAGGCATGTATTAAAAGCAAAACCAAACCAAATCCATCAACATCACAAAATCCATATCATATCCATACCATTAAACAAAACAAATTTAGCATAGTCTATGTAAGAAAACCAAAAGACCAATAATATCCTCGAGTTCTACAGGGACTAGCAACTAGAACTCTCTCCTGACAGCATCAACCAGAAAAATAACAACAGTGGAGGCGGGGTGAGTCCAACACTCAGCAGGTACAACTGATATGCAAAGTAGGGAAATAATATCTAGCACTAATCATGCGTACAGTCTCCTGATATAAAAGGATGAAATGCAACTGAAGTAAACAGGAGAGAAACTGTACTAACCAGGACCTAGGTATAAGGACAAACAGTCCGAGTGATATAGAAATCCTGTATGCATGTCAAACATAGGTATCCAAACAATATGCAGCATATAAATGCAACAAACACAAACACAAGCAATAAATGCATCATCCATATGATGCCAATGATGCGTCCTGGTCACCCCTGATGCCAGTCGATCATCTCATACACAATAGTGAGGCCGAGTGGGTAGGGCTGTGACAACCGTGCACTCTGTCGTCACTACTCCTGATGAGTGACCAAGTGGACGGGATGCTGTCGGAGTACACCTATCCTCCTACCCCAAATCATAAATGGGGGAGCGCAATGCTCTCAACTCCCGGTACACGATGACGGGGAGGAATCCCTGCCGGCTAACACGTTGCATCACGCTACCCATGAGCGGACTAACGGAGCCAAACAAAGTCCTTGCTGCAACACACACTGCCTGAATCGACCACTAACCCATGAGTGGTGGTGTGTGCAAATCCATATAACTGGCGATGTGCTCACAATAATGGAGCGGACTATCGCACATCATGCAATCATGCAAATGGTGCATGACACTAACCACAAAATATCCTGAGCTAATCCATATATATATAAAAGTGCACCATAGGTCAACGAATCAAATCAAAGGTATACAGAAGGTAAAAAACCTAGGTCCTGAACATGGTGAAGCATGGTATATCACTACCCCTATAAACATGTATCAACAGGTAAGGAATACATGAGATGCAAAAAAAGCAATCAACCAATCATGTAACAGGTATTGGGTAGTGATTAACCGAAACAAATAAGAGAACATAATTATTGCTATTTGTTAAATTCACTACTATGCATATCAAAGACATAAAGTCAAAAGTACTCGCCTCTGATAAAATGATCCAAATCTGACTCCGAGATACTTGTCTCGCGTCAAAGTCCTGTGGTATCAAACATAATATCTAGTTTAGCTCATTCTATCATACAACAATTAGCTAAACTAAATTTTAATCCAATTAAGAAGTCCTAAATTGAATCCAACTAATCAATCCAATGTAATTAACGACCCTAATCAACACATAATCTTCTACTACAAAACATATCAAATTCCTACCCCTTACCTAAATTCACAACCGTGATTGATGCTGGATCAAGGGTTGCTGAATGGGGTTGCTGTCGGAAATCAATAAACCACAGCAAACCCTACTAGAAATCTTCCTTTCCCCACTGTTAGATTAAGATGTGTACATCATCAATCAAAAATTCTAATACAGAACACAATTCCTTACCTCCCAAATCACAATTAGGACACTGAGTCAGGAATTAGGGCACGAGAGGACGTCGGCGTTGCTGGAGGGTGCCTGCTGATCGGCGGCGGTAGTAGCCCGTGGCAAGGGGAAAAATAGCTAGGGCACAGGGAGGACAACACCACTAAGGTCAACAGAGACACGATGGAGGAGAGTCGGCGGAGGATGGCTCGGCCGGTGGTGGCACGACAGCAACTCACCGAGAAGTCGGGATCGGCGTCGGCGCACAAGGATGAGCGGCGCTAGAGCAGAGGCGATAAGGCGCTGCTCTGGTCTAGAGAGGGCAGCGGCGTTGGCAGGGCTCAATGGCGGCGGCTGCGGCGCGCTGCAGATCTAGGGCACGGGTGAGGAGCGGCGCGATGAGGGAGAAGAAGAAGAGTATGCCAGAAACCCTCGGCCACACTTAAATCACGAGGAGAAGGGAAACTGCGGGGGGGGGGGGGGGTGGAAGAGAATGAACGGCGAAAAAGAATGAAGAAAAAGGGAAAATAAATAAAAGAAAGGAATTAAGAAATTCAACTTTTCCTCATTTAAATGGGATAGCCAAAACATGCTTTTTCCCGGCCCCGTTTTCATCCTCGTTAACTCGTCCATACGAGCTCCGAAAAATTCTCAGAAAATTTCCTAAAATTTCAAAAAATTCTCTTATTAATATTTACCTATTTTCGGTATTTTACACCTGGAACTCCACCAAGGCACATCCGAATTATAGCTCGCACGATGGGGCATACTTTGGAACAAACTAACGAATGTCCATTTGGAAAAGGTGAGAAGGTAGCAGAACTACACGCGAAGATCAAGGAGTTGATCACTGAACTAGTAAACCTCTGTGAGACAATTACCAATCAAAACTCGATACGCTACACGCTCAATGCCTTTCCTAGGACACTAGAGTGGACCTCAATAATCGACGCCTACTACATCTCGAAGGACTTGGAGGTAAGTGCACTAGAAGAATTGTTTTTGACTTTAGAATTACATAAATCCAAATGTGAAGGATCAAGTAAAGAGTCAAGCTAGAACTTGGCACTGAGAGCCACCAAAAAGGATGAACCTGACTCAAGACTCAGATCTAGAAGGAGACCAAGAAGCTTATATGGTAAGAAAGTTTAAAAAAAAAATTAGATCTAATAAATTTAAAGAAATGTAAAACAGAAAAACTCAAAGAAATAGAAGAAAATTTTGATGCTACTAGTGTCAAAAGGAAGGACACATAAAGGAGGACTGTCCGAAGCTCAAAAAAGAAAAAGACAAGGGGCCCAAGCCAAACAAATACAAGAATCTCAAGGCTACTTGGGATGAAAGCTCATCATCAGAGTCGGAAATAGAAGCATATGTCGGACTAGCATTGATGGCTAGCCTCAAAGACCAAAGCACCTCAAAAGCCATCATCGATAAAAGGGGAGCGATATCAGATGAAAGTAGTGAGCAGGGAGAGAATCAACCTTCAGATCTGACATGATAAGTAAGGTATATCTCTTACCTCCGGATTAACTCTATTTTGGTATTAAGTGTTTGACTAAGTCAATGTGCAAATTAAAAAGTAAAAAATGATAATTTAAAAAAAAAGAGATCTTAGAAATAAAAAAAATCTTAGTAAAATCATGTTTAATACAAGATTTTGAAAAATTAAAACTTAAAAATATTAATTTGAAAGAACAAATAAAAAATTTAAAAAGTTCTGCATATTCAAATTTTTATGCTTCAAGTTTTAGAAACTATAAAGGATTAAATTGATATTTTAGATACCATAAGGGTCAAATTAGAAAGTTATCATCAAAATATGTTCCTAAAAGATACTTGATCAATCCAGTAGGAAGAAATCTATATTAGGTTCCCAAATCCTACTTAGAATAAATTTAATTATTTTTTAAGGATTACAATTTACAGAAAGAAAATTAAATATTTAATTGACTAACTGTTAACGGTAAGTTTACTTATTTTTTTTATTTAAGTTAACCTCTTCTCTTTTTTTTTTCTAAAATTTTATATCTGCTTAATACATGTCTGTTCAACCCCTATTAAAATTTTTAGAATTTTTCAAATACTTAAATATTTTTCTAATAATTTTTAAAAATTTATAACTTATTAAAGTCCAAACTTTTAAAAAAATAAAAATAAATAAACTACTTTCCCTTAGACTTTATTTTGGGTTTTTTTCATTGAAAGTGCCCTTGTTTTTAATGGGATCAAAGGGGCAGAGTTAAAAGTAGTTAAGTTTAAAGGGTTTAGGGGGGAAGACTTTTTGTGGAACTTTTTTACAAAATACATATTGCATATCTACTATTTCAATTGAATTACCCTAACTTAACTTGGGTTGATCCACATCAAAAAGGGGGAGATTGTAAGTACTTAGTGATGGTTTTGATGTGATCAACCAGGTCAAGTTAGGTCCTGTTGTTATTTTGAAGCATTGTGTCTAAGTGTGCAGGAACTTAGGAGCACAAGAAGTCGAGCGAAAGACGCAGCTAGCGAGAAGGACGGCACAGGAGAGAGCCGACGGGCTCGATGCGTCCAAGGGACGAGGCGCTACAGAAGAGTACGCTAACAGACGAGAAGGAGACGCGTGACATATTCGAGGGACGAGAAGCCGGAGCAGAAAATTGCTCGAAGGCCGGAAAATGAGTTCGGGTGAGCCTTGTTCTGGATGACTGAAATCACCCAAGCAAGTGGAACCAGAGTGAAAGACTCAGACCTAAGCGGCGGAACTAGAGGAAAGTCCCGGACCAAAAAATTCAATAGGTGTTGACTTGATTGGTTCGGGCGCTTGGACTTGGTCTAGGCGCTCGGACCACCAGGGGCAACCAGGGCTCCCTGGTTTCGTGCCATGGCTGTGACCTAGGTCAACCCGGTCTGGGCGCCCAAAATAGCTTTGAGAGCACGGACCAGAATTCTATTGATTCGACAGATGTCGCAAACCACTGCGGCGTGGATAAAATTCTACCCACGTCCAGACACCTGGAACCCTTCAAAGCACCCCAATCAGGGCTATAAATACAGCCCTGATTCCAGAATCAAAAGGACACCAGAAAAAGAGAAAACAATCACTTGTAATCAATTCCTTTCTTACTTAGCTTTGTAATTGTGTGTTTAAACGTTGTAAGAGGCTATTCCGCCCAAAGGAGAATCTTAGTGTGCTTTTCAAGGTCTTGAATTAACAATCTCCTTATTGCAAACCAAGTAAATTTAGTGCCTCTTTTTTCTTAACTAGTTTCTTAATTCCTTTTATACAAGTGTTAATTTTAATTATGCTGTAAAGTTTAGGAAAGGTGTTTTTATATTTGCAAGGCAATTTACCCCCTCTTGCCGGCTGCCAAGGGACCTACAATATGTGTGATAATTAAAAAAAGATAAAATACTAAAATAATTATTAAACACATAATTATTTACAAGTCACCAACAACTCGCAAAACAATCTAGTCATTATATGGTCTCTATGCTGGCTACATGACTATATATGAAAAATCATAATATAAGATATACACATTTGATATAATATTGTCTTCTAACTAGGGTGAAGAAAAAATAAAAAGAAAATCCATACAATATACCATGACACTGTTATTATTTTTAATCACCTGATGCCATTTTTAATCAACTAAATTAACATTTTGTAAGTTCTCATTGCTAGACTTCATTGGTACATCAACTTTCTCACTGATAGACATCTCTCCATCATCTATTTCCTTGTAATTGAGATTAACATCTATAAGTAATTGTGATGTAAATTATATTTTTGAATCAACTGAATATATCTCAACTTCTTCATTTTGATATGCATTATGGTTTTGGACAGTTATAGTGTTTCGTGATGTGGTGTTAAATCTGCAAGTACATGAAAATATTGTCAAGTAATAAAAGATATTGATCTCCTGAGGACTGTGAATCAAGTACTAGTGAGATTGACAAAATAGGTTATCTAGATGATCATGGGTGTGTGTGGTCACAAGCACAAGTGAGAAATAGAGGAGAGTTGAGAGAGAGATAAGCACGAGAGAATTAAGGGAGAGGCATAGAAGAGAGTCGAATCAAAGGAGTGAGTAAAGGGTGAAGTGGTTCTAGGACTTCAATTTCATCCAATTGATCGTAAACACTTAAACTATGTTTGAGTTCTTATCCTTAATGGGTATTTATGTTGGTAGATCGTCCAATGATATGCGATGTGAAATTTTGATTCTACAATGGCGTATCAACCCAAATCATTATCTAAAATGAATTAGGTTTGATTCATTAAGCTCTGTGACGGCCTAGGGCTCCTCGTGGCAAACCAGGTTGAACTTTCATATCTAATTATCCGCGTCTCAATTTTCTACAGGTCAGAGGGTTGGGTTCTCCATTGGATTCATTCCCAAACCCTCGTGGGATATGAATCTTGTGCTTTTGACATCGAGATTGTGTTAACATAGTAGATCAAAACCATAAACACACATTTCATCGAACAAGAAACATGCAAACATATAGATTACCCACAATAGTATTCACACAACAAAAGGGCAATTCCCTACATCCTATAATCGCTAGAACTACTCCATTATAGGGAAATTATAATCCCAAGATACAAATGAAAGCATTCATATGGATGAAAACATTGAATAGAGATAGAGATGCTTAGGGAAAAGATTCCCATGTTTCGGATGTAGTTGCTTACGCCGAAGGTGGATGGAGCATCGGAGTCGATGAAGGTGACGACCCCAAGGTTTCCCTAAGAGGGGAAAACCCACTCCATTGGAGGGGGACGAAGTCCCCAATCCAAGCCCCCATGGATCTGATCTAATGAATCAGCTTTTATGGCCGTTGGAGTAGGTCGCTCACCACGGGTCGTGTCACTAGGCATCACAGCCCATGGCGAGGCTCATTGTGCTCAGTCTCATGGCGACAGCCCGTGGTGCAAGCCATGGCCACCCATGGTGTGGCGGATGAACCTACCATGGGTAAGCCATGGAAGGGAGGCAGAGCCTTCCATGGGCCATGGCGCTGGCCACAACTACCCGTGGCGCTGACCATAGCCACATGTGGCAGGACAGTGCTCTTTACCATAGTCTTTTTGCTCCTTGTTTCTCTCTAATCTTCAGTTCTATCATTTAAAATAAATGAGAGCAGTATCCAGGAGTAATAAAATATGAAAATGAAGCATATAATCAAGTTATCTCAAATCATGCATGCAAAAGTAGGACAAATGTTGTGTAAAAATATGATGAAAACCCTATATACTTCACACCTATCAAATTCCCCCATACCGAATCTTTGTTTGTCCTCAAGTAAATATCAATATCAAGAATGCATGTGAATTCATATCTTTGAAATTTTAATAAGATCATATAGTCTTCTCAAGTAGTATCATCTTTAAGTGAATGTATTCAATTAATTTCATCAAGCCTAACGAGGTAGCTTAAGTACACAATGTATAGTTTATTCCTAAGGTTGCAGGTTCCTTCCTAGTCAAATTGTCATTCCATTGTGTTCCCATAGTTTCCATTGTTAGGCACTTACCTATCATACGTGAGGTTCGTCCCCTCTTCCTAGTACAAAGTCTCAAAGGTATGCTCGGTGTTGAGAGAATTAAATAAATATTTCCCTAGTAACCTAACTCGGTCTCAAAGGGACATATTATCTTTTCCACCCATGACAATGGTTTTCTATCCTATTGTTGCCACTTTTTTTCTTATTTTTTTTCATTAAGATATTTTATTGCATCTCAAATATTTTCTTTTCTCTTCTTTTCTCTTCTTTTTTTTTCAAATGGGATTTTGATTTTTCCAAATGGGCTTTCACAAACCAAGCATAATCTAGTAACTAACTTATTGGAAAAAGGATCACCTATAGTCACCATGGCACTAGTCTAACAAAATAAATCATAAATATGCTATACTAAATCAACTTTTAGGAAACAAATCAAAAGTGAAGTGGTCAAACTATCAAGTAGGTATATGGTCAAATAAAAAACAACTTAATATCACTTCTATAAAATTTTACTATTAGATAGGAAAACATGGATCGCCAAAAATGAGAGATTGCATCCACATGATAGCACTAATACTAAACACATCAAAAAAAAATATTGCTTAATGGACAAGGCATGCTTGGGTGCTTCTTTTTTAATCCAAAACATCAACCCAAAATATATACATTCCCCCATACTTGAATATTTCAATGTCTCAAAGATAATTATAACTCTAATTTGAAGGAAGTTTAGAGTAAGAGGAGTTACGAAGTGATGCATGCCAAACATTTAAGTCATTCATGTGTTAAAGACACTCCTCTATTCTGTTACTCACATTTCTCCTCAACTTTGAATCCTAAAAGAGAAAATTAGACATAAAAAACCATGTAGGGGGCTAGGGTTAAAACTATGAAATAATAGAAAACCATAAATGAAAAAAGAAAGAAACTTGGGTTGCCTCCTAAGAAGTGCTTGGTTATGGTCATAAGGTCAACCCCTTATTAAATTCATCTAAATCTCACCCTTGGAGGAGTGAGATATTTTAGAACCCTCTTGCTAAGGGTTCTTGCCCTTGCATTTGTCTTGAACCTTGCTCGTGGAGGAGCAAGGTACTTTCTTACTCCACGTCTTAGGCCATCTTTAAATATGCTCATATTCACATGGTTGCCATGAAATAGTCCACATGATTGCTGTGAAAAATATGCCCTACCATAAACATGCTCGAGAAAATTTTGATAAATAGCTTCAAATATATCAAATGAAATTTTACCAACATCAATCATCAAAGTAAGTAAATCATTGAATATGATTTCATGTGTGGTTAGGATAGGTTCTAGCTCTGGTGGGTGAGTGACTAAAAGAGGTGATTCTTGGGGCTTGGTCTCCACTACACAAGTCCTTACACTTTGATCATCGAAAATTTTTAATCCTGCAACATCCATAGTATCCAGGAGACTAGATCTCTTGGTCCACATTGTTTTGGACCAGGGGATGGACCACATGGAATTACCATTAGATTTGTAACGCCCAAAAAATTCTCAACATTTATTTTAGAAATATTCTATGATTTTTCTGGAATTTTAGAATATTTTTATGGAATTTTTAGAGTAGCAGAAGTAGCAAAAAATAAATAGGACCGTAAAATAGCTTAAGCGGGAATTGAACCCGAGACCTATGGGTCTTATGACTTATGGTGAACCAAGGTAACCAAGTGAACCCAGCAGGGCCGTGCTAAAAGGAAAAGGGATCAATAATATTTATATTGGAGTTGGGAGAATCAACCACTTAATATAAATAGGAAAATTAATAAGTGAAGAGTTATTGTTAACGTAACTTTTCCCTTCCCTCAAACCCTCACCGCCGACCCCCCCCCCCTTTCTCCTCTCCTTCTCTCGGCGCCAACCACAAGGAAGGCTAGGGCTTCGCTCAAGGGCACTTTCCGACGATGACTTCAACACGAGGACGCTCCCCTCCGCGAGAGGAACGCGAAGACGAAGACGCGAGAAGATCGTCGAAAGGATCGTCTCCTCCGGAAATCTAGCGATTAGAATCGTAATAAACTTCGAATAGGAGGTAAGAAACCCCTCACCTGCAGTATAAGTAGCTTCCGTGTGGATTTTATATTTTAGTTTAACAGTACATAGACTTTCGACACAAGGGATGTGAATTAGCGCACACCAAGTGTTCGATTAAATTGTTTACCGCAATAAAATGCAACTTAGGCATTTTAGTAGCTTAGATAAATGCAATAGAAGCATTTTTACAGATTATTTAGTCTTGCTTCAGCTTTTACAGGACTAGATGTCCAATGGGTGGGCTCCCATAGTCGCCTCTAGGTTCAGATAACCTAGCTCTAGGTTCAGATAACCTAGAAAGAGCAAGGCAAGTAATAATTAGTTATATTCAGTATTTTACTTTTCAGTGGCACTGTACAGGATTAGATATCCATTGGGCTGGGCTCCCATAGTCGGTCCCTAGGTTTAGATAACCTAGTAAACCCTACTAAATTCGGGACTTGCAAACCCGGGTCTAGTCAGGGACGCGCGCATAACACGTACAGTTGCTGGGCCCAAACAGCAGCATGTTTATGTATTTTCATCTATTATGTATGTAGTTTTAAACTCTCACAAAACAGTTAGGTGAGATCAGTATAGCTTTAGCAATTGCTAGAATTAGCTCAGTTTATGCTTCAGTTCAGCTCATTTTTATGGTTAGGTATGATAATACTATGCACAGCTTTTGGTTATACATGCTTTAGATGATAGTATGCCATGTTTAGCTTTTGATTTCCGTGTACTGTTTGATAGCATGCCATGTTTTAGTTTAATCAGTACATATTTCAAATAGCATGTTTTAAAAGCATAAATGCATCGTATGCATGTTTTGTGAGGTAGATGGTTTCTTACTAAGCGAAAGCTTATAGATACTTTGTTTTCCTTATATTGCAGATAAAGGTAAAGGGAAGATGGACTAAAGGAAGCTGGTGGTCAATGCAGAGATGGTGTGTGTGGCAGGAACCTGGAATGAAGATCCTTAGGGAGTTTAGCAAATTAAGAACTTAGTTTCTTTTCTTAAGACACTTTTATGCATTTCTAGTGGGTTAAATACTATGAATTAATAAACCTTGCACTATGTCATGTTAGAATGCTAGTTAGTAGATATTAGAATGTTTCCATGTATTGTATAATTGTTGTGTGAGATTTTGGCACGAACTAGTGCTGAAATCAGAGTTTCAGTGCGAAATCAGAAACTCCGATCGATCCACGGATCGATCGGGGGACCTCGATCGATTCATGGATCGATTGAGGGCTAATTCTGCGAACAGAAGGCTTCTGGATCGATCAGCCGATTGATCCAGTCACATTCTATAGCGAACAGAAGGCCTATGGTTCGATCGGTCGATCGATCCAAGCTATTCCTCGCGAACAGAAAGGTTTTTGATCGATCATTGGATCGATTGACTTATGTCGGATCGATCAGCCGATCGGCCCAAATAAAGTCCCGTGCACCGAAGCACACTGGATCGATCACTGGATCGATCGGTGAGCCTGGATCGATCAGCCGATCGATCCAGATTATCACCCGAGCACAGTAGCAGTCTGGATCGATCCATGGATCGATCCAAAAGAGAGCAATCGATCTAGTTCAGTCTGAATCGATTGAGAAGTTCAGTTTCGACCAAGAAACTTAGCAGATCAGCTTCTAGTCCATAGGGGATGTAGGACACACCTTGTATCCCTTAGATTACATCCTTCAGCACATGTAGAACCAAGAATGGTTATCAGTTAGCAACTAAAATTTAAATTAGATTAGTTTTCCGCACAGTTAGCACAGCATAACTGTAGCGATCGGCCTTACAGCCTAGTAGTAGAAGGCGGGTCATTACAGAGTGGTATCAGAGCAGTTTTCATACTTCCTACACACACATCAGCATTGAACCTGCAGCTTCCAAGTAAGAACATCTCTCACTTTCTCTATGTTTCTTGTTTTCATGTTCAGATATAATTAAAGGATGCTTGTTTATGGTAATAGCTAACATGATAACAATAGTCACTCCCTCATGATTGTGTTCGTTATGTATGTCATTTGTTCCTTTAGAAATGGCACGAGGACGCCCAGCTAGAAGGGCACCAGCTACTGAGCCCCAGCATGAGGCAGACAATTCAGTGCCTACCCCAGACCTTACAGCATTAGTGGCTCAGTTACAGCAGCAGCTAGCTGAACAGCAACAAGAGATAGCCACCTTGAAGGCTAGTTAGCAGAATACCCCCACAGTCACCCCGGAACCAAACTTAGCGACACCAGTAGTCTTAGAGGTTCCACCAGTCCAGCCTGCAGCACCAGTAGCCCCAGCAGCAGAGGCAAAGAGGGAAGCCTATCTGATCCAGTGGCAGAGGGTCAAGCCCGAGAACTTCTCAGGCACCAGTGAACCATGGGATGCTCAAGCCTGGTTCAAAACACTGGAAAGCACGATGGAGCTCCTGGATTGGCCAGAGTATGAAAAGGTGAAGTGTGCCTCCTTCTGCTTGACAAGAGATGCACGCATGTGGTGAGAGAGAATTAGAGCGAAGCGCCCAGTAAACCAGATGACATGGGCAGACTTCGAGAAAGAATTCTTTGAGGAGTTCTTTCACATGCGGGTCACGAACCGCCATTACGACGAGTTCACTGAATTTCGCCAGGGCAACCTATCAGTTGAGGAAGCCGTGAAGAAATTCAATAGATTGGCTCGTTTGTGTCCCGAATTAGTCAGCACAGAAAAAGAGCGAGTTCGGTTGATGCTCAAGATGCTGAGGCCAGAAATAGCAATGAACGTGGCTGGCGGCATTCACAGGCCGCAAACCACCGAAGAGCTAGTCAGCAGCGCCCTGACCACGGAGAATTACCAGAATAGCATCAAGCAGCAGAAGCAAGTCCTCTCAGAAGCTAAAGGTCAAGGAGGCTCAGGCACTCAGAAACAGCAGGGCCACAGCTCCCATGGCTCTAACTGGAAAGGGAACTCCAGCAACAAGCGCAAACCAGGGAGTTACCCAAAAGGAGGGCCAGCTAGCAAGCAGCCTAGTTACCCAAAGTGTGCTACTTATGGAAAATTCCATCCTGGAGTTTGTCGTAAGGGCACACGAGGATGCTTTGAATGCGGACAAGAAGGGCATATGGCCAAGCAGTGTCCGAACAAGGCCAGCTTTCCTCCTCCACAGCCGATCCAGTACGAAGCCAAGCCAGCACAGTTGCATCAGATGCAAGCTGCCTTAGATGGTCCGCACATTAGCCAGGGCAGATTAGAGGCTCCTCCAGCTATGACCAATGCGAGGATTTACTCACTCACTAGAGAGGACGTAGCAAATGCCTCGACAGTTGTCACAGGTCAGATTAGTATTTTACAGCAAAGTACAACTGTCTTATTCGATACTGGGGCAACCCATTCATATATATCCAGGGCATTTGCTGAGAAGTTAGCAATACCTCCAGAGGTACTCAGTAGTCAGTTCCTGACGACGTTACCTTCAGGAGAAATCATGGCATCCACGCACTGGCTCAGAGCAGTGCCAGTCATTATAGCAGACAGAGAGCTCTTTTGCGATCTGATAGTGCTAAATATGGCTGACTACGATGTCATCTTCGGGATGGACTTCTTGATCAAATACGGTGCCTCCATCGAGTGCCGTAAACAGAAAGTCATATTCCAACCTGAAGCAGAAGCACAGTTCGAATTCGTCGGAGAACCCAAGAGAAAGGCCAAGAAGTTTCTCTCAGCTATGAAAGCATAGAGGTTGATGGATTCAGGGTGTACGGGATTTCTAGCACATGTAGTCAGTACCAGTCAGGACAAGGACCAATAGCTAGCAGAGGTTCGAGTCGCATGTGACTACCCAGCAGTCTTCCCTGAGGAGTTACCAGATCTAGCACCAGACAGGGAGATTGAATTTGAGATAGAACTCATTCCCGGTACAAATCCTATATCCAAAGCGCCGTACCGCATGGCTCCAGCAGAACTGAAGGAACTTCATGAGCAACTACAGGAGTTGCTTGACAAAGGCTGCATACGCCCTAGTCACTCACCATAGGGAGCACCTGTATTGTTCGTGAAGAAGAAGGACGGGAGCATGCGCCTGTGTATAGATTACCGGGTACTGAACCAAGTTACGATCAAGAACAGGTATCCTCTTCCCAGAATAGACGACCTGTTTGATCAGCTAAAGGGAGCAGCAGTGTTCTCTAAAATAGACCTCAGATCAGGTTATCATCAGGTGAAAGTCAAGGAAGGGGATATACCCAAGACAGCATTCAGAACCAGATACGGACATTACGAGTTCGTAGTCATACCCTTTGGCGTGACAAATGCTCTAGCTACTTTCATGGACCTCATGAACAGGGTATTCAGAGAATATTTAGATAAGTTCATTATCGTGTTCATCGATGACATTCTTATCTATTTAGGAACTCAGGAAGAACACGCAGAGCACCTGAGAATAGTATTACAGACCCTTCAGCAGAACCAGCTGTACGCCAAGTTCACAAAATGTGAATTTTGGCTAGATCAGGTGTCCTTCCTGGATCACATCATTTCAAAGGATGGTATCATGGTAGACCCCAGTAAGATAGAAGCTGTGAGCAACTGGAAAAGACCCAAGAACGCTAGCGAGATCAGAAGCTTTCTGGGATTAGCAGATTACTACCGAAAATTTGTAGAGGACTTCTCCAGGATAGCCTCCCCACTGACAGCTCTTACCAGAAAGAACAGAAAGTTTCAGTGGACAGAGGACTGTGAGAACAGTTTCAGTGAGCTGAAAAAGAGATTGACCAGCGCACCTATTCTAGCTCTACCAGAGAACACAGACAGCTTCGACATTTATAGTGATGCCTCTAAGTTGGGACTAGGAGCAGTGCTGATGCAAAATGGCAAGGTGATCACCTACGCCTCCAGACAACTCAAGGATTATGAGAGGAATTACCCCACTCATGACCTCGAGCTCGTAGCAGTAGTGTTTGCTCTCAAGGTTTGGAGACATTACTTGTATGGAGCTCAGTGTAGAGTGTGTACAGATCATCAGAGTCTGAAGTACTTCTTCACTCAGAAGGATCTGAATATGCGACAGCGCAGATGGCTAGAACTGGTCAAAGACTACGATATAGACATCCTCTACCACCCAGGAAAAGCAAATAGGGTAGCAGACGCCCTTAGCAGAAAGTCCAGTGCTGCCCTATTATCTCTAGCAGCCATGTCACCGCCCCTACAGAAGGAGATCACAGATTTCGGTCTTGAGCTCATAGTCGAACAGCTCTCTACTATGACATTAGAGTCTACCTTGCTTGGCGATATCCAGACAGCCCAGGAGCAGGATCCTGAAGTTCAGAAAATCAAGCAAGGGATAACCGAATCAGAAAGTGGAGTGTTCAGAATATCAGATAACGGGGTGTTGCATTTTGGTGACAGGCTATGTGTTCTAGATCAGGAGGAACTACGAAGAAAGATTTTAGATGAGACTCACAAGACTCCCTATGCGATGCATCCAGGCTCCACCAAAATGTACCAGGACTTGAAGAAGCATTTTTGGTGGGCTGGGATGAAGAGAGACGTCGCACGATATGTTAGCACCTGCCTAACCTGTCAGAGGGTTAAGGCAGAACATCAGAGACCAGGAGGAGTTTTGCAGCCTATCCAGATCCCAGAATGGAAGTGGGAGGATATTTCCATGGACTTCATAGTGAGATTACCCAGAACCACGAATGGTTTTGATACCATCTAGATAATAGTCGACAGGTTGACTAAATCAGCCCACTTCTTAGCCATCAGGATATCCTACTCCATGGAACAGCTAGCTCAGTTGTATCTCAAGGAGATCGTTAGATTACATGGAGTCCCACGAACTATTATTTCAGACAGAGACAGTAGGTTCACATCACACTTCTGGGAGTGTGTACAGTCAGCGTTAAAGTTCAGCACAGCTTTCCATCCTCAGACAGATGGTCAGACGGAGCGAGTAAATCAGGTACTCGAAGATATGCTCCGAGCATGTGCCCTAGACTTCAAGGGAAGTTGGTGCAAATATATGAGCTTAGCAGAATTTGCATACAACAACAGCTATCAGGCCACTATCGGTATGGCACCTTATGAGGCTCTCTATGGGCAGAGGTGTAGATCTCCAATCTGCTGGTATGAGAGTGGTGAACAGAGAGAACTAGAACTTCAGACAGATCTAGTGACAGATACCACAGCAGCTATACAGCAGATCCGCCAGAGGATAGAGACAGCTCAGAGTCGCCAGAAAAGCTATGCTGATACACGGCGCAGACCCTTAGAGTTTTCAGTTGGGGATTCAGTGTTCCTCAAAGTAGCTCCTATGAAGGGAGTAATGCATTTTGGGAAGAAGGGCAAGCTAAGTCCCAGATATGTGGGACCATACCTTATCAGCAGAAGAGTGGGCAAGGTAGCATATGAGCTAGAGCTACCCCAGGAAATGTCAGCTGTCCACAACGTATTTCATGTCTCTATGCTGAAGAAGCATACCCCAGATGCCACCCAGGTGATTGAGCCCCAGTCGGTACATATCCGCGAAGACCTCAGCTATGATAGTCGGCCTACTCAGATAGTAGATCGAGCAGTTAAGAAATTGGGGAACAAGGAGGTACCATTAGTAAAAGTCATTTGGCAAAATCACACAGCAGAAGAGGCAATTGGGGAGACAGAAGCCAGCATGAGACAGAAGTACCCAGAATTATTCTAAGTTCGAGGACGAACTTTTTATAAGGTATGGGGAATTGTAACGCCCGAAAAATTCTCAAAATTTTTTTTAGAAATATTCTATGAATTTTCTGGAATTTTAGAATATTTTTATGGAATTTTTAGAGTAGCGGAAGTAGCAAAAATAAATAGGACCGTAAAATAGCTTAAGCGGGAATTGAACCCGAGACCTATGGTCTTATGACTTATGGTGAACCAAGGTAACCAAGTGAACCCAACAGGGCCGTGCTGAAAGGAAAAGGGATCAATAATATTTATATTGGAGTTGGGAGAATTAACCACTTAATATAAATAGGAAAATTAATAAGTGAAGAGTTATTGTTAACGTAACTTTTCCCTTCCCTCAAACCCTCACCGCCGACCCCCCCCCCTTTCTCCTCTCCTTCTCTCGGCGCCAACCACAAGGAAGGCTAGGGCTTCGCTCAAGGGCACTTTCCGGCGATGACTTCGACACGAGGACGCTCCCCTCCGCGAGAGGAACGCGAAGACGCGAGAAGATCTTCGAAAGGATCGTCTCCTCCGGAAATCTAGCGATTAGAATCGTAAGAAACTTCGAATAGGAGGTAAGAAACCCCTCACCTGCAGTATAAGTAGCTTCCGTGTGGATTTTATGTTTTAGTTTAACAGTACATAGACTTTCGACACAAGGGATGTGAATTAGCACACACCAAGTGTTTGATTAAATTGTTTACCGCAATAAAATACAACTTAGGCATTTTAGTAGCTTAGATAAATGCAATAGAAGCATTTTTATAGATTATTTAGTCTTGCTTCAGCTTTTACAGGACTAGATGTCCAATGGGTGGGCTCCCATAGTCGCCTCTAGGTTCAGAAAACCTAGCTCTAGGTTCAGATAACCTAGAAAGAGCAAGGCAAGTAATAATTAGTTATATTCAGTATTTTACTTTTCAATGGCACTGTACAGGATTAGATATCCATTGGGCTGGGCTCCCATAGTCGGTCCCTAGGTTTAGATAACCTAGTAAACCCTACTAAATTCGGGACTAGCAAACCCGGGTCTAGTTAGGGACGCGCGCATAGCACGTACAGTTGCCGGGCCCAAACAGCAGCATGTTTATGTATTTTCATCTATTATGTATGTAGTTTTAAACTCTCACAAAAAAGTTAGGTGAGATCAGTATAGCTTTAGCAATTTCTAGAATTAGCTCAGTTTATGCTTCAGTTCAGCTCATTTTTATGGTTAGGTATGATAACACTATGCTCAGCTTTTGGTTATACATGCTTTAGATGATAGTATGCCATGTTTAGCTTTTGATTTCCGTGTACTGTTTGATAACATGCCATGTTTTAGTTTAATCAGTACATATTTCAAATAGCATGTTTTAAAAGCATAAATGCATCATATGCATGTTTTGTGAGGTAGATGGTTTCTTACTAAGCGAAAGCTTATAGATACTTTGTTTTCCTTATACTGCAGATAAAGGTAAAGGGAAGATGGACTAGAGGAAGCTGGTGGTCAATGCAGAGATGGTGTGTGTGGCAGGAACCTGGAATGAAGATCCTTAGGGAGTTTAGCAAATTAAGAACTTAGTTTCTTTTCTTAAGACACTTTTATGCATTTCTAGTGGGTTAAATACTATGAATTAATAAACCTTGCACTATGTCATGTTAGAATGCTAGTTAGTAGATATTAGAATGTTTCCATGCATTGTATAATTGTTGTGTGAGATTTTGGCACGAACTAGTGCTGAAATCAGAGTTTCAGTGCGAAATCAGAAACTCCGATCGATCCACGGATTGATCGGGGGACCTCGATCGATTCATGGATCGATTGAGGGCTGATTCCGCGAACAGAAGGCTTCTGAATCGATCAGCCGATTGATCCAGTCACATTCTGTAGCGAACAGAAGGCCTATGGATCGATCGGTCGATCGATCCAAGCTATTCCTCGCGAACAGAAAGGTTTTTGATCGATCATTGGATCGATTGACTTATGTCGGATCGATCAGCCGATCGGCCCAAATAAAGTCCCATGCACAGAAGCACGCTGGATCGATCACTGGATCGATCGGTGAGCCTGGATCGATCAGCCGATCAATCCAGATTATCACCCAAGCACAGTAGCAGTCTGGATCGATCGATGGATCGATCCAAAAGAGAGCAATCGATCCAGTTCAGTCTGAATCGATTGAGAAGTTCAGTTTCGACCAAGAAACTTAGCAGATAAGCTTCTAGTCCATAGGGGATGTGGGACACACCTTGTATCCCTTAGATTACATCCTTCAGCACATGTAGAACCAAGAATGGTTATCAGTTAGCAACTAAAATTTAAATTAGATCAGTTTTCCGCACAGTTAGCACAGCATAATTGTAGCGATCGGCCTTACAGCCTAGTAGTAGAAGGCGGGTCGTTACAAGATTTTAGTTGCGATCTGGTTGCAATTGATTGTGATTCCTCTCTAGGTTCACCTTCCCCTCAGGTTATAGTTTGGGTTAGGGTGGGTGGCTGGAGGCCACCCAAAGGTTGCCCCCCGCTTGGTGCCCAGTAACCTGGCCACTTTCCCATCATCGATGACCTCCGAGAGGCCTCCGACCACCCACCCTACCCTAAACTATAACCTGGGGGGGGGGGGATGGTGAACCCAGGAAGGAATTGCCATCAATTGAGGCCAGATTGTGTCCACGATCCAGCCATAATTCCATGTGGTTCATACCTTGGTCAACAAAAATGTGGACCAGGAGATCTGATCCCTAGTATCCATTGGTTGTGTGATCGAAATAAGTGATTCTTGGGGCATTGCTTTCATATTACAAGTACTTACACTTCCATCCACAACATCATCATAGGCAACATAGAATATATCAAGATTAACATCAACAACAGGAGTAATAATAATATCGATAGACACAACTAAATCTTTTTCTTCAAATGCTATCTTCATGGCTTTATTTTCTTTGGTTTGATTTGCAATAAAATTTTCAAACTTAATTTGTAAGTTATGAGACCTACTGCAATTATCAATTATATGTCCTGTTGTTTCACACATCTCACAATATTATTGTGTATTTTCATACTCAAACTCTGAATGATCCATCCATCTATAATCTAATGTATTTGAAATTGTTTTGTTCATAACTTATTGCTGATGGAATTTCTCATTCACTTCTGACTTGACTACTATAAATTTCTCTATCATCTTCTCCAAATTAGACTTTTGTGGTTGTTGTGGCCTTTGTGAGTAATAAGGTAGGATTCCCCATTTTTGTCCGTACACTCCATGTGTAGGATATCAAGATGATTACGATTGTGTGTGGTCACAAGAAACAAGTGAGAAAGAGAGAAGGAGAGTTGAGAGAGAGGGCGAGAGAGCTAAGCATGAGAGAATTGAGGGAGAGGCAGAGAAGAGAGTTGAGTCAAAGGAGTAAGTAAAGGATGAAGTGATTCTAGGACTTTGGATTCACCCAATTGTTCGTAAACACCTAATTTATGTTTGGTTTCCTATCCTCAATGGGTATTTATGTAGGTAGACCATTCTATGATATCCAATGTAAAATTTTACTCCAACAATGACGTATCAACCCTAATCATTGTCTACAATAAATTAGGTTTGATCCATTAATCTCTGTGATGGCCTAGGGCTCCTCGCAATAAACTGGGTTGCACTTTCGTATCTGGCTGGTGGGTTTCTCAATTTTCTACGGATCAGAAGGTTGGGTTCTTCTTTAAGTTCATCCCTAAACCCTCATGGGATATGAATCTCGTGCTTTTGACATTGAGATCGTGTTAACATAGTAGATCTGGACCATAAACACACATTTCATCAAACAAAAAAGCATGTAAACATATATCAACCATAATAGTGTTCACATAACAAAAGGGCTACTCCCTACATCCTAGAATCATGAGAACTACTCCATTATAGGGAAATTACAATCCTAAGACACAAATGGAAGCATTCATATAGATGACAATAATGAATAGAGATAGAGAGATGCTTAGGGAAAATATTCCCATATCTTCAGATGTAGTTCCTTGCATTGAAGGCGGATGGACCATCAAAGTCGATGAAGGTGATGACCCTAGGGTTTCTCCAAGAGGGGAATGGCTCCCCTGGAGGGGGATGAAGTCCCTAGTCCATGCCTTGACGGATCTGATTGAATAAATCAACTTTTATAGCCGCTAGAGTAGGTTGCTCACCACGGGCCATGCTGCTGGGTATGGCTGCCCGTGGCAAGGCTTGTTGCACTCAGATCTTATTGCCACTATCCATGGCTTGAGCCACAGCCATCCATGATGAGAGCCACAACCGTCCGTGGTGCAAGCCACGACCATCCATGGCGTGGCAGCTAAACCTGCCATGGCTCATGTGCGAGCCATAGGCAAGCCGTAGCAGGGAGACAAAGTCTGCCATGGGTTGTGGGGCAAGCCACGACCACCTATGGTGTGGTGGCTGAGCCTGCCATGGGTCATGGCTTTATCCACAACCGTTCGTGGTAGGGAAGGGATCTTTGCCTTAATCTTTTTGCTCCCCATTTCGCTCCAATCTTCGCTCTTGTAAACCAAAATAAATGAGAGTAGTATCTAGGAGTAATAAAACACGAAAATGAAGTATATAATCAAGTTATATCAAATCATACATGCAAAAATGGGTCGAATATAGCATGAAAAACATGATAAAACCCCTATATACTCCACACCTTCATTCGGCATTTCTATGGTTGACCAAAGCTTTATCTGACACACTACTAAACATTCACTAGCTCTTCTTCTCTTTGTGAGGTACTCAAGATAGAATACCTAACCATTTTGTACCGCAAAGATGAACAACTCAAACTTATTAAATCTTTTTTTTTGCGTTAACCTTAACTAAATTTTAGAAACAATGTATTCTGGTACCTATTCTTGGAGTTGAATCATACCATGAGTATTTGAATAATACAAAACTTTTTAAAGGTAATGTTGGATACTCAATCTCGATAATTTCCTCAAATCTATCATAATAATTAAATTGAGTATCATTATTATTTATAAATCCTTTTACGCAAACACTAGAATTATATGTAAGCCTTTGTGAATCGCTTTAGGCCACATGAAATCTGAATCCATTAACATAATAACCTGAGTAGACTATTCTGTTACGGAGAGATCCTGATGTAAGATTTTTTTTTAGTATTTTATCTTGCACATTTGATATTCTATGGTCGTTCATCTATAACAGTAGTGATTATATAAATATTTAATCTCTAACTTGCATAAGTTTGAAACCAATATGCAAATTCATCCTCTAACTTGGTCTCTACCTCACTTACACTTATTTATGAATTTTGTAGATGTAGTTGTTATTCATACAAACTGTCAAAGAAGGTAATTTTAGGACATATTAGATGGCATGCCAAATATTTTCCATATTGTATTATATATATACTTGAATTATTACCTTATGTATGGTTTGACTTCTTCACAATTCAAGAGTATATATATCCTAGAAGTATGATATTCTTGTTCATTTAACCATCTAGAAATAGTTGTGCCCATTGTCTTACCATGAAACTTGAAAATAGAAAGCATCTCTAGGTCTGTTGGTTGAGTATCATCAGAATTTCGAGGACACTTATGATATATGATTTCACATTATCAGCAAAATAATAAGAGCAGGAGGAAGTTGCTTCTTCAACTAAATATGCATTACATATTGATCCCTCAACTTTTACTTTGTTACGAACATTATTCTTTAATTTCCTTAAAAATCTTTTGAATGGGTACATCTATCTGTATTGCACAAGATCACCTAGTTGTGCCTCATAAGGTAAATGAACAAGTAAATGTTCTATAGAATTAAAAAAACTATATGAGAATATTCGTTCAAACTTACAGAGTATCATTTGAATGTCTGTTTGAAGTCGAAGCATATCTCATGTCATACTAACCCTTGAAGTCAAATTTCTAAAAAAGAGACTCAATTATGTAAGTACTTGACAAACACTATTAGAAAGTGGGTCATGGAATGCTATTAGAATTAGTCTTTACATGAACATGTGACAATCTTGACTCTTCATTCCAAATATTTTTAATCTATACGTATCAACATAACGAGTCTATTCAAGGCATATCCATTAGGAAATTTGAATGCTTTCAACTAAGTACATAATGCTTACTTACCTTCTTTGTCTAATGTATAACATGTTTTCAGATATTTACCAGTTGTTTCATTTTGATGCAACTTAGGTCTATTTACTAATTATCTTAAGTCCTCACATGATTTTACTATATCATTAGTTTTCACATGAATATTTATCACAGTATTAAAGATGTTATCGAATTTTTTTTTAACATGCATCACATCTAAATTATACTGAATGAGTAAATATTTCCAACATAGCAGCTCCCAAGATATATTTCTTTTCCTCCAATCACACTTGTTCACTCTAACAATGTACTTATTTATATCATCAGAACCATCCTGATATATTGGTAGAATTCCATAACTATCAATTTCATCAAGAACTTCTTCACCAGACTTCGATACTAAGGAAGTTTCCTAAACATTTCATTCCATTTGAATTGTTTCTTATTTCTTCTGAATGGGTAATTAACTAGTAAATATTGTCAATGATTATTAAACTAGGATATCTTCCCACTGCAAGATAATGAAAATGCATTAGACTCACTCATGTAATGTGGACATGCTAACTTGCCAGTCACGCTTCATCCTAACAACATTGAGTATGCTAAAAAATCACTAATTGTTCATAACAAAGCAACATGTGTTGTAAAGTTTGATTTACTTACAATGCCATAAGTCTCAGATCCTACATTCCATAAATGGTTTGGCTCGGCAATCAAAGGTTGTAAAAAAAACATTTATTTTCCCTTTTGGATTCAAAAGACTTGGAATAAGCACAGTAAGAAATATGAATTTATCTTTCATGTCCATCTATGGAGGTAAATTATATGGTGTTAATATATATGACCAAGATGAATATTATTGTCCATAACTTCCAAATGGTTGAAATCCATCTGTGGAAAGTCTAAATCTCACATTATGCGGTTCCATTGCAAAGAAGGAAAATATTGTATCAATATGTTTCTACACAGGTGAGTCATAAGGATGACACATTATATCTCTTTTGTGTACATGGTTTTGATGCCACTCATGTGGCTTACTATTGATGCAGATGTATATAAGCGTTGGAGCCTAGTAGTTAACGGGAAGTAATACATGACTTTCAAGGAAATATTTTTCTTCATCTTCCCAAGCATATGACTACTCTGTTTATAACGAGGGTGATTACACATCAACATTCCATCAATTCGTTATTTTCATTCCAAAATATCATGTAATTATTGATATAATAATGAATTTTCTCTACTAGCAAACTCAAATCTCTAATCAATTTCTTTGTATTGTAGAAGCTATCAGTCATGCAGTTATCAGCAAAGAGCAACTCTGATATCAATTGACACATTTCATCGTAACATTGTTTAGAGAAATGATGTTCTGCTTTCATGTTCATTAATCTTGCAGTAGTTAATAGTTGAGAATGACTAGAAGGAATGTCTTCCCATAATTCTCTTTCACTAGCCTTCAACATGTCATTCATTTTCTGAACTTCAGGCTTATATATTCGATTGATCATATGTATTAATTGCGTTGTAAACCATTAACTGCATTGCATTCACATGCCTTGATGATTCCTCTAGAGCAATCGGGCAGGATGATGATGCAATGGAAGGTCCAATTTAGTCAAATACATATGACTCTCCATGATAATACCAGTTGTAATAATTTGGAACAAACTCATACCTACATACATGGGTTTTTACTATATCCTCATCACGAAAAGCTATATTTCTACATTTACACTGATTATATAGACACTTTAACTCGACACCATTCAAATATTCTGGATGAGACTTAGCGAAGTTCACAAATTCTTCAACCCCAGTAAAAAATTATTGACTGATAAATATATTGTCTAACCTATTATACATCCAAGCCTTATTCATATACATTGTATCCTAATGGGAATAAAATTTTCAACATGGTTAATCATGTCAAACTAAGCATGATTATATTTAAATAATATATTTAGGTCTCATGAAACTATGCAAGTTATCAAACTATGCAAATAGAATGTCATCCCAAGGTATCAGTAGATATACAAGTCATCAATGATAAAATATCAATATGGATAAGTATTAAGCATCAGCATATATAAATATTATTAATAGTCTAAATCTAATAAATCAACTAATAAATGAATCACATGAGTTAGGATAACCGACCGGATAAAATATGGAAATTACTATATTTTCAGACAGCAATACAATCTAAAATATGGAAATTACTATATCATTCAAACTTAAAGGTAGTTAGTATAATCAGCAGGATGAAATATTGTTTTACCCGTGCTAGTGATGGGATTATATAACAAGCCAAAGTATAACATTGTCATGGTACTCTAAAAACATTGTCATGCTAATCTTAACTTATTTTTTCAATGATTTTTTTAATTTGTCAGTGTTGTCAACAAGCTGTGGCCACCATGGTCGGCACTGCTCAACCGCGACCTGCTCTAGCTAAGCATTGCCGAAGGAGGAGGAGCAGGAGACAAGGGAGAAGAGGAGTACTTTAATGCTGGAGGAGAAGAAGTCGAAAGAGGGAGGAGAGATCGTCGGAGAAATCAAATAGTCGATCGCGCGTGGAGAAGAGATCTGGTGCAACATAATATCCCAAATTTAGTGACAAAAGATAAACCAATCCATTGCTAATCCGTCGCAAAAAGCTAGGGTTTAGCATTTACAGCCGGCTTAAAATACAAAGGCTTATCGATAGAAATCAATTAATCTATCTCTAATAGCGGCAGATACTAAATTAATCCGTCGCTAATAGCGATGAATATTAAAATAATCTATCTCTATTAGCGATTGATATTAAAATAATCTATCGATATTAGAGACAGATTAATTTAGTCTCCATCTCTAGTAGAGACAAATTAGTTATCTGTCGCTAGAAAGCAGATATTAAGGTTTGGCGCTTCCCGCAACCTAAATGCAAAAGGTTAATGATGGATTAATTAATCCATCTCTAATAGTGATGGATACTAAATTATCTGTCGCTATTAGCAACGTAAATTAAAATAATTTGTCTCTTTTAGCGACAGATTATATAACTGTCGCTATAATGCAGATATTAAGGTTTGGTGCTTCCTACTGCCTAAATGTAAAGGTCTAGCGATGGATTAATTTAGTATCTATCATTCTTAGCAACAAATACTAAATTAATCCGTTAGTATTAGCAATAGAAATTAAAATAATTTGTCTCTAATAGTGACGGAAAATAGATTAATACGTCACAAAAAGTGACGAATTTGAAAATATCCATCGTTGATAGTGTCAGAAAATATATTAGTCTTTCTATCGTTAATCCGTCGCTAAAATATTGGATTTTTGGGCAATGTAAACAACTTAGCGACAGATATTTTATATTCCGTCGTTAATAGAGATAGTCATTTACATTCTGTCGCTATTTAACGATGGTCATTTACATTTCGTCGCTATTTATCAACGGAATGGTAAAAGTCGTGACTATTTCCATCGCTATTTGGTGTTTTTTATGTAGTACCGCTGCAAGCACTTTTAGATTTATCCTGGTGGTCAGTTGATGTAGGATCAAACCTTCAATAGGTCATAACTTTTGACTTGAGACTCAAAATCAGACTTTGTCTGTCCTCATGTGTGTAGAATTCAGAGATCTACATTATTAGTGAGAACCTATAATCGCAAAGTTTCAAGTCAAAAAGCACCGTTTAGGCCTTTTCAAAGCCTTCGAAGATCTTTTTATTATTTTTAATAATTTCTATTTTTATGGTAGTTAGAGTATTTTTGGTATTTATAGGTTAGGGTTTCTCTATATCTGCATCCTGTTTTGGTAATTTCTTTCTTTTAGGATTTCTATCTAGAATTTTCTTTTTCAATTAAGATTTCTTTTCTTTATTTATAAAATAAGAATTGAGATCTATATATTAGTATTTCTTTCTTTTCTTGAGTCTAGAGTCTATATAAATAGCTATTAAGTTGTTTGTGAAATCATCTTTCATTCTTAATAATTTTTTTTTAAAAAAACCAAAAGAACGGTGGTTTTCTCTTTTTTTTTTTCTTGTCTTCTCCTCTCGTCTTCCCTTCCAATCTCTCTTCTCGTTAGCCCATAGGATAATTGTTATCCTACCTAAAGTCACCTTTGGAAAACTCTTATGGAACTAAACCGATCATCTCAAAATTAGTCAATATAAATTGAATAGCAAGTGTAATTTAAAAAATTTGACAACGCTAGAAAAGAACTCACACACAACTATTGAATATGATTCTATTTTTTTATTATATAATTGATTACGTATAAAAAAATAATAATCTCAGTTAATCTTGACTATCCCTGGGTGACCGGTCTGATCCTAGAGAGGTTTCCTATCAGCTATCAGGATAAATTGGGAAGCGCACAGATGATCAATTCAGAAGTTCAACATCTTTTAATTGCACTTTTACTCAATTACATATAGATATATATAAGACAGTAAATTCACCTAAATAAATGACATAATTTTCCAATATATAACCATTCCAGTACCGTACTGTAACAAGAAGATACTACCATTCAACATGACAAGAAATTGACTACGTAAACGGCTTAATTTTCCAATATATTGCCTTTCAATGCACGGTACTTTGACAAGATCCATCCATCACTATTATTCATCATATTATGAGAATGACGAAGAAGTCATGAACATGTATCGCCGATGATTCAAACATGATTGTGTTTCAATCACAATATTTAGCTACATTACTCAAACTGAAGTGAAAAGTAATAAAATTGAATACTGTCAATGGTGTTTGATAATATCTGAAAGCGGTGGAAATGACTTATTAAGTAGATGGTTTTATTGTTACGAGAGAAGACTCTGAGATAGAATAGAGATGATATCTGGCCCTCCTTCCTTACACTTCTTCCCATTCACATCGCAAAGAGAGTAAAGGGGAGCATTAGGGCAAGAACTAGGGAAGGGGTCCCTAACGCAGGTAATTCGACGCTCAACTCAGTACAGTAGTCGAGAGAAAAGTAGAGAAGAAGATGAACAGTAGATACATACGTGTTATAAAGTTGTCAAAGTATACCTGGCCAATGGAGAGGGCCCTTTTTTATACCGACTCTCAAAACCCCTGTAATTATGGGGTGTCAGAAAATGTTTGATATCAGAATATGTCGAGTAATGTAATATGTACAGTCACCCCTCGCAGAAGGTTCTGTTATAGGTATATGAACCGTCTTTTATAACCTCCGTATTAATAAGGCGGCTGAGAATACTTGATATCAGAATATGCCAAGTAACGTCAGGCAATGAAAGTTGTACCCTTAAAGGAAGATTCCCTCACATGTATATGCTTTGGAAGCGAAATATTTCCTGACAAGTAGCTCTTATTTTCTGACAGATTATTGTGATTTTCTACCATGTTGTCTTCTAAAGGCAGTCCAACTAGCCTTGTAGCTAACCGATTGTATCATGAGAAAGTGACACATGAGAAGTGGGGAGCTTGGCCCCATAGGTTCGTCTAGCACTTTAAGGCTGACCGGCCATATACTGAGAGTTGTATTGTAGAAGCGGGGAGCTGGGTCTTGTATGCTCGATCAGTGCTGGGGCTGACCGGGTTTATTCTGTATATCTTGGCAATGAAGAGTGGAGCACTAAGTTCCTTAAGTCCGACCGACTCTAGGGCTGAATGACCATATGCTGAGAAACTTATATTTGAAGAATGGAGATCTACACCCCGTAAGTCCGACCGGTACCGAGGCCGAACGGATGTATATTGAGAACCCTATATATGAAAAGTGTTGAACTAAGCCCCTTAAGCCCGATCGACTCTGGGTCAGCCCAGGTTTATGATGAGAGCACTGTTTATAAGAAATACTTAGGCGTGGGGAGCTAAGTCTAATCTATTCGACTGGCTCTTAGTCCGCCCAGATTTATGCCAAGAGCCCTGTTCATAAGAAATACTGAAGTGTGGGGAGCTACGTCTGGTATATCCGGTCGGCTCTTAGTTTGTTCGGGTTTATGTTAGGAGTTATGCTCATAAGATATAAGAAGCTATACCCCATTGACCAGATCAAGTTCAAGTCCACTCGAATTTAAACTGGGGATCTCGCTCCTGAGAGGTGGTTCATTTGAATATGTGCTTCCTTACTTTGACCACCATCTCACCTTGACTTTGACTGTCATATCATCTTAACCATCAATTTCACATTACCTATGAGTCCACTCACAACATGTTGTATCACTAGTCTCCCCTTCTAGTCTAGTCGAAGGAGGTTCGTGATCGACTAACTAGACCCCAATCTTGTTTCTACTGATCGTTCGATCAGCTGGTCTGACTGGTTAGCCGTGCTCCTGATCGCCCATTAATGCTAAAGTCAATTTTATCTTTCTTGAAAAAACATATGTCAGACGTTTGATATGCTAAGCAGTACACCAATGATATGCAGGAGGGTGTTCTTTATTGAAATGATTTGGTTGTCTCATCTATTATAAATGTTGTTTCCTCGATACTCAACACGTGTCCCATTTACTTGTTCTCTGTTATAACAGTTGACGCACGTCTTTTCGTACAGACTGACTAATTCCCTCCTCTCCAATCTGACAGTTACCACCCATCAAGCCATTGTGATTGGACGATTGAGGTTAAAGAATCTCTCACAACTTATGTTTAAAACCCTAAGTGTCTCGGAGATAAACCATTCGTTCTTCATCTTCTTCTGTCTTATCCTCCAGCGATTTTTAACAACCATCCTCCCTTTCTCACACTTTGCGCTAGTAAGTTCCATTTCCTGATATTCCTTCGTCCTTCTTTCATTCATTCATGGCTCAAGAAACCTTTGCTCTCTGGTATACTTTCACTCAATCAGATTTCGACAACTTCGATATGGAGACAGATCGCCTAGCCTTATAAATCCCTAATAGCTTTTGTATTCGTATTCCAACTCCTCAAGATTGTCCTCATCATCCTCCACCCGACTATGTCAACTTTAAGCATCAGCTTCTTGAGGGTCTTCGCTTTCCAATCCCCCACTTCCTATATAAAATAAGTTGCTACTTCAATATTCCACTCTAACAACTCGCACCTAATGCCTTCCACTTCATGTGTAGAATGACCATTTTATTCCACTATATGACATCCCCATTACCTTGAGGAACTTTTTCTATTTCTCCTATCCTAAGAAGTCCGAACTCGAGGTCTTCTTGTACCAATATTGCCCTAAAGAAGTTTTTTTTCAAGAAATTGTCTTCCTCTAATAAGGGATGGAAATCCCACTTCTTTTTCATTCAACTACCTGATTTTGTGCCCTGGTCGCCCGAAAGGAGGTCAGACCTTCCTCCTATTCCTGATCTAGGAGACTACAAACACGATCCTACCTTTGTTTTTGCTTCGTGAAGGTTGATCGACCTACAATTCAATGTTCCCAAACTACTACATGAGAGTCTCCTCTACTTGTTCAGATTGAGCCTAGTCTGAACGGCGTTTCCTTTTTACCTTTGGTAAGAATTTATAACTTAATCCTCATGTTATCACTAACTAAAGTCCCTTTTATTTTATGCAATGGACATCTTTCTCTTGACTCTAGCTTCTGAATCTTTATAATTAGAGGAGGCCCAGTTGGGTCGACAAGAACAACTCCTTTCGGCCGAGCAAGAGTATCAGTCGATCGGTCCTTTTGGAGAATCATTCAGTAGCCGAGGGGGTGATAGTTGTTGGTACCCTAAATAAGTTAAGTTAGGTCATGTTGTATTTAACCTTGTGTCTAAGTGTGCAGGAGCTTAGGAGCATAGGAAGTCGAGTAAAAGATGTAGCTACCGAGAAGGACAACACAGGAGAGAGTCGACGGGCTCGGTGAGTCTGAGGGATGAGGTGCTGCGGAAGAGTATGCAGTCGTAAAGAAGGAGGTGTGTGGCATTTCCGAGGGATGAGAAGCCGGAGCAGAAGGTTGCTCGAGAAGGTCGGAAGTTGGGTTCAAGTGAGCCCTATTCCGGATGGCCGAAATCACCCAAGCGAGCGGAGCCAGAGTGAAAGATTCGGACTGAAGTGAGCAGCACCGGAGCAGAGGGTCCGAATAACAAAAAGTCAACCCTATTAACTTTTAGGGTCCGGGCACTCAGAACCTCATTTTTATCCACTTCGACATGGATGTTGACAGTTGCATCAAGGATAGAATTCTATCCCACTCCAGACGCTTAGAACGCTTCCAAGCGCCCCGACCAAGGCTATAAATATAGCCTTGGTCCAGAAACTAGATAACAACGAGAATTACTGAGCAACACTTGTACATGCTTTCCTCTTTGTTTAGCTTCTTCATTTTTGTGAGTAAATTGCTATTAAAAGGCTTGTCCCCCTGAAGGAGAAAGTAGTGCAATTCATTTTCTTGGATTAACAATCTCCCCAGTTGTAACCAAGTAAAAACTCGGTGCCTCTGTCTTTCAGTCTATTTCTTATTTTATTTATACAAGTGTTCTTTTAAGTCTGAGAAAGGTTTGTTTTTGTTTATTTTGTGTAGGGGCTATTCAACCCCCCCCCCCTTCTAGTCAGCCAAGGGTCCTAACAAATGGTATCAGAGGCAGGACGCTTCAGGAGGACTAACCGCCGATCGAAGCAAAGACGATGGCCGGACCGAGTATCTACCCACCAATGTTTGAGGGGGAGTTCACTAGCTGGAAAAAGAGAATGTAGGTATTCTTTAAAACTGACTTTGAATTATTATTAATAATGAAGTTCAGTTTTGTAGAACCCAAAGTTAAGGAAGAATACCAGTGGACGAAAAAGGAGCAGGCCGACTACGTGGCAAACGGCAAAGCAGAGTTCCATCTGCTGAGCATCCTTCCGCCACAAGAAGTCAACCGGATCGGAACCTACAACTCAGCAAAGGAGCTTTGGGAGAAGTTCCTTGAGCTACATGAAAGGACGTCCAAATCCAAGCTCGTGATACAAGACTTAATTCACAATCAGCTCACCAACCTTCGATTTGAAGAAGACGAAACAATTGCACACCTTCACTTGAGAATTAAGGAGCTCATCACTAGACTTTCGAATCTTGGAGAACAGGTAAGCAACTGAGATTCGCTAAGGTTCACTCTTAATGCATTCCCTAGAAATATGAAATGGGCATCATTAGTTGATGTCTTCTATATCTCTAAGGACATAGAATCTATTACCTTAGAAGAATTATTTTTAACTTTAGAAGTGCATGAATCGAGATATGCAAGTACGAAGGAGTTGAAGCACAACATCGCCTCCAAGGCAACGAGAGACAACCATGAGTCAGAATCCTCTCTCGACGATGATGAAATGGTAATGATGGTAAGACATTTTAAAAAGTTATTTAAATCAAGAAAAAATAACCATCCGCATGGTAGAAAGAAAAGGACAATCAGATGCTACCACTACAATGAAGAAGGGCATGTTAAGGACAACTACCCTAAGTTAAGGAACAAGGGTAAGGACAAAGGAAAGAAGCCTGTCCAAACGAATAAGTACAAGACTTTAAAGGTGACGTGAGACGAAAGGTCGTCCGAATCGAAAGTTGAGGCTTTGTCCAGACTTGCATTAATGGAAAGTTATCAAGAAGATGAACACGAAGCAAGCTCGTTCAAAATGAGTATCGAGAGCATCAATTAAAGGGGGAGCAATATCGGAAGAAAGCAGTAGTTCAGGGGGAGTTACAGATAACGAGATCGACAAGTAAGTCAAGTACGATCTCTACCTGTCGATAAATTATTTAAATTTATAAAATTATTAACCAAAGATTGTTGCAAACTTGAAAAGGAAATTAAGAAATTAAAGTTAATTCTAGCAAAATCTTGTCCATTAGAAGAATTTGACAAAATAAAGCTAGAAAATGACTGATCCTGTCTGAGAAGCTTGACAAAATGGAAAGCTAGGGAGAGAACTCACTGTGGATGGGGGATAATACCTGCAGAATACCTGATCCGAGAAACCCAAAGTGGATCTAGGAGAATAGAGTCATGGAATGCCCTCCTCGGGTGAAGATCCCAAGATGAAAGGAAGGATTCAATGAAGAAAACCAAGATCTGGAGCTCCTAAAGCTTCCTGCGCACAAGAGACCGACCAACACTATTGTCAATGACCTAAGACCGGGGTGGAAATCCCTGGATAGGCCCTCCGACGCTCAAGTCAGTGATCTCTGTTAGTGTGGAAGAAGGAAGAAGAAGATGAACAGTAACTGAAAATTAGGGTTGTGAGTGTGAGCACGAAGATGATGATGATGATTGTACCTGGCCAACGGAGAGGATTCCCCTTTTTATACCACTTCATATAACCTCCGTAGTCATGAAGTGGACCCCGGTTTGTTAGAGTTTGTTATGAGATGATGTCAGCCACGTACTTGCATAAAATAGCTTTTAAGGAATCTTCTTTGTACCCCAGATGTAACCTCTTTGTCGTCTAGTACGTGCAGAAAAGTATAGAAGCATTCTTCTAACCAAATTAGTTAGCCTGTCATATAATCACATAAGTTATTTAAGAATATTCTTGAAACAATTGTTCTCGCCCTGTCTTATATCGAGTTATATTTATCGCTCATGTTTGCTTACCCTGCCTGCACTATGTTGTAGACAACCCGATATTATACTATGATTTATATTGGACAGGATTGAGCCTAAGTCATGTAAATCCTGTCCGGGCTGGTTATCATTATTGTTCAACATAGGTCCTAATCGTCTGATAATATATTATAAATCCCGTACGGTCTTATGTCTGTTCATTCCCAGATGATCATATATATCCGCCCGATATTAGTCTATATTCGCATGCGCTAGCTCAGGCAATCCCGCCCGATATTTGCCTTTCTTTCTTAAGGTATATCATGGCCGATATTGACCTATATTTTCTTAAGTGCGTTATCTTAGCCGATCTCGGCCTATATCTACTTAAACATATTGTCCCGGCCGATAGTGGCCTATATTTTCTTAAGCGTGTTATCTCGGCCGATAGTGTCCTACATCTCCTTAAGCCTGTTGTCCCGACCGATATTGGCCTATATTTTCTTAAGCGTGTTATCTCGGCCGATCGTGACCTACATCTCCTTAAGCCTATTGTCCCGACCGATATTAGCCTACCTGTTTAAGGTATTATCCCGGACGAGATTACTCTATCCTTATTAGGGTATAGATCTACCGATATTACTCTATCCTTCTTAAAGTATATCTCGACCGATATTACTTTATCCTTCTTAATTCTGCTATTTCCTTTCTCCCCACTGGGGACCTACTAAACCTAACCCATATCAATGACAATTTGCAACTAGAAATAAATAACTTGAGAAATAATACATGCACATATTATACAAGTGTTAGAAAATATAACCCAAACTGGTATTTTAAATATCATAAAGGATAAATTAGAAATATTTCAAAGAAATATATCCTTAAGAAATTCCTAATAAACCCAGTTGGAAGGAACCTTTACTAGATTCCAAAGTCTTGTCTTAATTAAAAGTTTAATTAGACTTAGGCCTTTCAGAGAATACATTAAACATTTAGTTTTCTTATGAGACTTTGTCTAAAATGTAGTTGTTGCTCCAATAACCAAGAAGGCCTAGTGCCTCGCCATAACCTGGAAGTCAAATATTAAAATAAAATATTTAATTGACTAGCTGATAGAGCATTAAAATTAAAATTAGATAATGTTTTAAATAGTTACTCAAATCTTTTTTTTCTCTCTTGGAAAATTCTAAAAATTTTCTCTATAAATTTGTTTAACTTAGAAAAGTTTCTCATTTTTTTAATCTGTTTAACTTAAAGTTTTTAAGTTATTTTATAAACTATGCTTTACCAAAATTTATTTTATATGTGCACAAAAAATTCATCTTTAAACTTAGAAAATTTTTTCTGCTTGAAATTTTCTTACTTAGAAATTTTTTTTCAACATTTAAAGTTTCTAAAATTATTGAAAAATATTTTTTTCTAATATCAAAATAATTTTAGAATTTTCAAAACTTGATAAGTTTTTTTGAAATTATTTGAAACTCATAATTACCCTTAGATTTTTTCTTGGTACACCATTTTTTATGTCATCAAAGGGGAGAAGAAAGAGATTAAGTCCAGGGGGAGGTAGATTAAAATTAAATATTTTCTTACTTTAATTTCCTTTATTTTTATGTTAGTTTATCCTAACTTAATTTAGGTTGATCTAAAAGGGGAGATTGTTGGTACCCCAAGGTAGCTTTGATGTGATCAAACAAGTTAAGTTAGGTCCTGTTGTGTTTAACATTGTGTTTAAGTGTGTAGGAGCTTAGGAGCACAGGTAGTCGAGCAAAAGACGCAGATAGCAAGGACAGCACGGGAGAGAGTCGACGAGCTTGGTTCGTCTGAGGGACGGGGTGCTGCAGAAGAGTGTTGAACCCCGTGGTTGTTTTGATGTGATCAACCAAGTTAGGTTAGGTCATGTTTGTTATTTGATCCCTGTGTCTAAGTGTGCAGGAGCTTAGGAGCGCAGGAAGTTGAGCGGAAAACGCAGCTAGCGAGAAGGATGGCACGGGAAGGGAGCCGGCGGGCTCGGTGTGTCTGAAGGATGGGAGAGCTGCGGAAGAGTACACTGGTAGACGAGTAGAACGTGCACGACGTTTGAGGGATGAGAAGTCAGGATGGAAGCCTGCTCGACGAGAAGGTCGGAAATTGGATTTGGGTGAGCCCTATTTCGGTTGGCCGCAATCACCCAATCAAACGAAGCTCCGGAAGAAGAAAATGAGTCAAAAAGAACTAGAAAAGCTAGATGGAGGCGCCTTCAATGAAGTGTTGAAGGCGCCTGGGCTGCCTGCAGTCTTGGAGGCACCTCCATCACCTTGAAGGCGCCTCAGACCCAGTCTGAGGCGCCCTCAAGGGAATTGGAGGTGCCTCAGACCCAATCTTTAGCCGTTTGCGAAGCAGATAGAATTTTATCCGGTCAAACTCATTGGAGGTTCCCTCAACCCTCTTGGAGGCGCCCTCAAGAACCGAGATAAGATTTTCAGGAGCTATATAAAGGCCCCTAGAGCTAAGAAATAATGTATTCAATTCAGTATTCCTTCCTAGCAACTTGTAAAAGCTATTAGAGTGTAAAAGGCTTCTCCGCCTTCAGAGAAGGAGACTTTCTTAGTGCGCCTGTTCAACCGTCTTGGATTAACAACCCCCTGGGTTGTAACCAAGTCAAAATCCCTGAGTTCCTTTCTCTGTTTCTTTTCTATTATTTTATTTTAATTTAATTGTTTCTACTTTTTGAGTTGAAAGCTTTGAGGAGGGTATTTTTATTTTCCAGGCAATTCACCCCTCCCCTCTAGCCGACCCCGTTGTATCAACAATTGGTATCAGAGCCAGACCACCTCAGAAGGACTGATCGCCAACTGAAGCACAAAGATCAAGACGATGGCCGAAACAAGCATTCATCCCCCAAAATTCAACGGAGACTTCGCAATATGGAAACACAGAATGGAGGTATTCTTTAAAACTGAATTTGATATACTCTTAATTATGAAGTATGGCTTTTCAGCCCCTAAAGACAAGGAACAATACAACTGGATGAAGAAGGAGCAAGTCAATTTTGTGGCCAATAGAAAGGTCGAGTTCCATTTGCTCAGCATGCTGCCACCCCAGGAGATAAGTCGGATCGAAAGCTATGACTCCACCAAAAACATCTGGGAAAAATTCCTGGAGCTCCACGAAGGCACCTAAGAAGTGAAGCTAGCAAGGCATGACATCCTCTGGACTCATTTGACAAATCTCCAGATGAGCAACGGTGAAAAGGTAGCGCAACTCCAAGCGAGAATCAAGGAGCTGATAACTCAACTGACCAATCTCGAAGAACTAGTAACGAACTGAGATTCTATCCGGTATGCGCTCATCGCCTTCCCAGAACTCCAGAGTGAGCGTCCTTAGTTGATACTTACTACATCTCTAAGGACTTTGAGGTAAGTACTTTAAAAAGTTTATTTTCTACATTTGAACTTCACGAGTCTCGAATTGCAGAACCTATAGGGAAGTCAAAACTCAACGTTGCCCTACAAGCCGAGATGGACGATCCTGACTCTGAAGCATCTATTGACGAATCTGAAGCGACTCTATTGGTAAGAAAATTAAATAAATTTATTAAAACTAATAAATTTAGATCGCAGTCGAAAAAGCATCAATGCAATAAAAGGATGGTTCGATGCTACAACTACAACGAGGAAGGACACATCAAGGATGACTGCCCCAAATTAAAGAAAAGCAACAAGGAGAAGTCTCGAAGACCGATGTCCTCTAAACGCAAGAGTCTGAAGGCTACATGGGATGAATCTTCATCCTCGAAATCTGAAGTCGAAGCCTTCTCGGGATTAGCACTGATGGCCAACCATCTTTTTGAAGAAACTAGCTCGGAGATGAGCATAGATGAAGGGGGAGGATCATCAAAAGAAGAAAGCTCCGATGAAGGCGGAGCATTAGAAATAGAGGTTAGTGAGGTACGTAATCTAACTCTAAAGTAGTCTTTTCAATTTATTAAAGTGCTCACTAAAAACTTAGTTAAATTAGAAAAAGAGAATAATGAGTTAAAGTTAAACTTATCAAAAGCATGCCCTCTAGAAATGCACGATAATTTAAAATTAGAAAATAAAAAATTTAAAATTAAAATTAAAAAATTGAAAAATAATAATACATGTTTAAATAAATTCCCAAGATCAAAACTTAGAATTTATAAAAAATTGAATTGGTATATTAGAAAACATCAGGGACAACTTAGAAAAGGTCTCAAAAGTTATATACCCCCTAAGTTTTTAATTAATCCAGTAGGAAGGAACCTATACTGGGTTCCAAAATCTTTTTTAGATTATTTTTTTTAAATTAACGCTTTCAGCGAGAAAAATTAAACAGTTAATTTCTTTTGAGGCTTTGTCTAAGGCAGTGGTTGTTGCTCCAATAACCAAGAAGGCCTAATGCCTCGCCACGACCTGGAAGCCAAAATATTGAAATGAAATGTTTAATTGACTTTCTAGTAAAACATTAAAATTAAAATTAAATAATGCTTTAAAAAACACTTTTTGGAAAATTTTCAAAAATAGTATCATACTTAGAAAAATATTCTTGCGTAAAATTTTTCACTTATAAAAAAAAATTCTCAAAAATATTTTTGCAAAAGTTAAAAAATTTTCTCTGAAATTAAAAAAAAAATTTATTAGAAAATTCTTAAAGATTATTTTGACTTAGAAAATTTTTTTACTTACAAATTATTTTGAAAATGAGTTATATTTTAAATTTTTACTTAGAAAATTTTTAAACATTTGTTAGAAATTTTTCAAAAAAATATATATTTTTGCCAAAAAGTGCCTAAGTTAGAATTTTTTTTTTCTTAAGAATTTCTTTTTGAATAAGTTTGCAAAAACTTAAGAAATTTTTTATTAACTTAGAAATCCTTTTGAAAATGATTTTAACCTTTATTTTTCAAACTTAATTTTTTTTTAACTTTAGCTTTTACTTATAAATTTTTTAAAACTTAAAACTTTTACTTGATACTTTTTACCCCATTCTTTTTGCTGTGATCAAAGGGGGAGAGATAGGTACAAGTTTAGGGGGAGTTAGGGGAATTAAGGATTTTAAAATTTTTTTTACTTGTGTTGCAAATTCTATTATTGCAACCTTTTTTACCTAAAATGTTAGTTTAGTAAATTACTACTTGTCTATTTTTTTCTCTAACTTGAACTTGGATTGATACACATCAAAAAGGGGGGAGATTGTTGAACCCCGTGGTTGTTTTGATGTGATTAACTAAGTTAGGTTAGGTTATGTTTGTTATTTGATCCCTGTGTCTAAGTGTACAAGAGCTTAGGAGCGTAGGAAGTCAACCAAAAGACGTAGCTAGTGAGAAGGACGGCACAGGAAGGGAGCCAACGAGCTTGGTGTGTTTGAAGGATGGGAGAGCTACGGAAGAGTACATCGGTGGATGAGAAGAACGTGCATGGCGTTCGAGGAATGAGAAGCCGGGACGAAAGCTTGCTCGAGGAGAACACCAGAAATTAGGTTCGAGTGAGCCATATTTTGATTGGTCGCAACCACCCAATCAAACGGAGCTCCGGAAGAAGAAAAGGAGTCAAAAGGAGCTAGAAAAGCTAGCTGGAGGAGCCTTTAACGAAGTGCTGAAGGTGCCTAGGCTACCCACAATCTTGGAGGTGCCTCTATCACCTTGAAGGCACCTCAGACCCAGTCCGAGGTGCCCTCAAGGGCATTAGAGGCACCTCAGACCTAGTCTTATGGTCGTTTACGAAGCAGATAGAGTTTTATCCGGTCAAACTCATTGGAGGCGCCCTCAAGACCCGAGATATGATTTCCAGGAGCTATATAAAGGCCCCTGGAGCTAGGAAATAATGTGTTCAATTCAGTATTCAATTCCTAGCAACTTATAAGAGCTTTTAGAGTGTAAAAAGCTTATCTTCCTTCAGAGAAGGAGACTTTCTTAGTGCGCATGTTCAACCACCTTGGATTAACAACCCCCTGGGTTGTAACCAAATCAAAATCCCTGAGTTCCTTTCTCTGTTTCTTTTTCCATTATTTTATTTTAATTTAATTGTTGCTAGTTTTCAAGTTGAAAGGTTTAAGGAGGGTATTTTTATTTTGCAGGCAATTCACCCCTCCCCTATTGCCAGCCCCGCTGCACCAACAAAGAGTACGCGGGTGGACGAGAAGGAGGCACGCGACATTTCCAAGGGACGAGAAGATGGAGCGGAAGGTTGCTCAAGAAGGCCGGAAGTTGGGTTCGGGTGAGCCCTATTCTGGATGGCCGAAATCACCTAAGCAAGTGGAGCTGGAGCGGAAGACCCGGACCGAGGCGAGTAGCACCGGAGTAGAGGGCCCGGACCCATTCCGGGTGCCCGAAGTCCGGGCTCCCAGAACCTCATTTTTATCCACTTCAACATAGATGTTGACCGTTGCATCAGGGATAGAATTCTATCCCACTCTAGGCGCCTGGAATGCTTATAGGCTCCCCGATCAAGGGTATAAATACAACCTTAGTCCAAAATCTAGATAACGACGAGAATTACTAAGCAACACTTGTACACGCTTTCCTCTTTGTTTAGCTTCTTCATTTTCGTGCGTAAATTACTATATAGAGGCATCTCCGCCTAAAGCAGAATGTAGTGTGATTTATTTCCTTGGATTAACAACCTCCCCAGTTGTAACCAAGTAAAAACTCTGTGCCTCTATCTTTTAGTTTATTTCTTATTTTATTTATACAAGTGCTCTTTTAAGTCCAAGAAAGGTTCGTTTTTGTTTATTTTGTGCAGGGGCTATTCAACCCCCCTTCTAGCCGGCCAAGGGTCCTAACAATAGCTATACGACCCCTCAACTGTAGTAGGAGAGTTGCCTTCCGTAACCTTCCCCAAGTACTAGGATATGCACCTTCCTCTAAACCCGAGGCACCACTGAAGGTGAGACAGAAGAGGCATTGACTCATCCATACTACACAACCACAATCTCCTCCGAAGCGAATGTCTCCAATTGTCGTGCCTTCCACCTAACCTACACCAGCCAAGGAAGGTACCCCGACTCTATCTTCTGAGCGAATGCTCTTATATCTTCTTTCGGGTAGCCCAGTTTGAGAGGAAGCAATTTTCCACCCGAGCGAATCGCCTGCTGCCCCTTCTCCTTGATCTTCCTTTGTCCCACCGACAACTCTGTTTATGGGGACTGCTGTTGGATCCTGGGCGGCTGGCTAGAGGAGGGGGGGGGGGGGGGGGGGGAATAGCCTGCACTATAAGAAAATAAAAGAATCCTTTCTCGACTTATAGCTTTACCAATATTAACACTTTTATAAAACATAAAAAAACTAAATAGAGAAAAGAAGAGGCACAACTATTTTCTTAGTTACAACTGGGGAGGTTGTTAATCCAAGGATGATGAAAAGCTCAATATTGTTTCCTTCAGGTGGAGAAGCCTCTTACAGCAATTAAAGCTCACAATCATGAAGCTAAATAGACAAGTAAATGATTACAAGTGTTGTTTCTCTCTTTTTTCAGTTGTATTTTAGCTTCTAGGACCATAGCTGTATTTATATCCCTGGTCAGAGCGCCTGGAGTGGGATAAAACTTTATCCCTGTCGCAATAGATAGCATCAAAACATGATCTGGATGAGATTTAAAGTTCGGGCACCCGGATTGTTCGGGTGCTGGGACTTAGTCCAGGTGCCCGAACCCAAGTTAACAACTTATTAACTTGTTTGGTCCGAGTTCTTGCTCTGGCTCCGCTCGCTTAGGTCTAGGTCTTCCGCTCCGACTCCATCTCCACTTAGGTGATCTCGGCCTTCCAGAATAGGGTTCACTCAAACTCAATTTCTAGCCTTCGAGCAAGCTTCTGCTCCGGCTTCTCGTCCCTTAAAAACGCCGCGAGCCTCCTTCTCCTCCGCGCGCGTACTCTTCCATAGCACCTCATCCCTCGAACGCACCGAGCCTGTCGGCTCTCTCCTGAGTGCCATCCTTCTCGCTAGCTGCTTATTTTGCTTGACTTCCTGTGCTCCTAAGCTCCTACACACTTAGACACAGGGTTAAACACCAACAAGACCTAACCTGACTTGGTTGATCACATCAAAACTACTTTGGGGTACCAACAATCTCCCCCTTTTTGATGTGATCAAATCCAAGTTAAGTTAGGGTAAACAAATAGCAGTTATAATTAAAAAAAGATTTGTAAGTACAAAAATTAAGTGAAAAAAATTAAAATTTGAAATACTACCCTCCCCCTAGACTTAATCTTTATTACTCCACCTTTTGATCACATTAAAAATAGGGTACCAAAAACATTCTGCTTAACAGTGATAAAAAGTCTAAGGGTTACTTAAAAAAATATGAAAGTTTAAGGAAAAAAAACTCTGAGTTTTAAAATAACTTTGAAATGTTTTGTAAAAAAAAAATTTTAACAAGGACTCAAAAATTTTCTAACTATTTACGAAAATTTAAAAGCATCATGTGAGATAAACAATTCATAATTTAATTTTTTATAGATGAGTGATAAGAAAAAAAATCTAACTAATTTCTTGTGGAATTTTGACAAACATTAAAAGCATTATCTAATTATAATTAAATGTTTAATAGTTAGCCAATTAAACATTCATTTTAGTAATTGGCTTCTAGATTATGGTGAGGCACTATGCCTTCTTGATTAATGGAGCAGCAACCACATTCAAGACAAAGCCTCTTAAAGTAATTAAACATTTAATTTTCTCTCTGAAAGCCCTAATTTTAAAGGCATTCGATTCAAATATGATTTTGAAACCCAATAGAGGTTCCTTCCTACTGGGTTAATTAAAAATTTCTTAGGAATATATGTTTGTGAAATTTTCCTAATTTGTCCCTTATGATATTTGAAGTGCCAATTTAAACCATTGTATTTTCTAATATTTTGATTATTTGAGCATGTATGATTTTTCAAGTTTTCTATTTCTTTTTGCAATTTTTCATTCTCAATTTTAATTTTATCGAAGCCCTCTAATTGACAAGTAGTAGCTATGATTGATTTTAATTTTTTATTTTCTTTTTCTAAAATACAACAATTCTTTGATAACAACTTTACAAATTTGAATAATTTATCAAGAGGAAGAGATCGTACCTGACTTACCTTGTCGATCTCGTTATCTGAATCTCCCCCTGAAGTATTGTTTTCTTCCGATGTCGGTCCCCCTTCATCAATGCTCTTGATGCTCATTTCAGACGAGCTTGCTTCGTCTTCATCTTTTTTATGACTTACTACTAACGCAAGTCCCGCGATGGCTTCGATCTCTAATTCGGATGATGTGTCATCCCACGTCACCTTTAGATTATACTTGGGTCAGGCTGGCTTCTTGTTCTTTTCCTTGTCCTTGCCCTTATCTTTCAATTTTGGGTAGTTATCTTTGACATGCCCTTCTTCATTGCAGTGGTATCATCTTACTTTTCTTTTTCTTCTTGTACCCTGCATTTTATTAAATTTGTTAGATTTAAATAATTTTTTAAATCTACTTGCCATTAATTTTGTTTCATCGTCATCGAGAGAAGATTCTGAATCTTGTTCGTCCATCTTTACCTTTAAGGCAATGTTGTGCTTTGACTCCTTCTTCAGATCTACACATCTTGTTTCATGAACTTCAAAAGTTAAAAATAATTCTTCTAAAGTACTAGTTTCTAGATCCTTAGATATATAATAGGCATCTACTAATGATGCTCATTTAGTATTTCTAGGGAATCTATTAAGTGCGTACCTTAGCGAATCTCAGTTTCTTACCTTTTCTCTGAGATTCGTGAGTCCGGTGATGAGCTCCTTGATCCTTGAGTGAAGGTGTGCAACTATTTCTCCTTCTTCTAATTTGATATTGCTGATATGGTTTCTAAGCAAATCCCATCTCGCGAGTTTTACCTTCAAGGTTCCTTCGTGTAGTTTCAGGAATTTCTCCCAGAGCTCCTTGGCAGATTTGTAGGATCTGATCCAGTTGACTTCCTATGGTAGTAAGACACTTAGCAGATGAAATTCTGCTTTACAATTTGCCATGAAGTCGGCTTGCTCCTTCTTGGTCCATTAGTGTTTTTCTTTTCCTTTGGGTGCTACAAAACCAAATTCCATTATCAAGAGTAAATCAAAATTTGTCTTAAAAAAAACCTCCATCCTTTTCTTCCAGCTCATGAATTTGGTGGGTAGATGCTCGGTCTGTCCATCTCGTGTGCTTCATTTGGCGGTTAGTCCTCCTGAAGTGACCTCGTTTTGATACCACTAGTTGGATCCTGGGCAACTGGCTAGAAGAGGGTGAATAGCCTACACAATAAGAAAACAAAAAAAATCCTTTCTCGACTTATAGCTTTACCAATATTAACACTTGTATAAAACAAATAAAAACTAAATAGAGAAAAGAAGAGGCACAACTATTTACTTGGTTACAACCGGGAAGGTTGTTAATCCAAGGATAATGAAAAGCTCAATATTGTCTCCTTCAGGCAGAGAAGTCTCGTACATCAATCAAAGCTCATAATCACGAAGCTAAATAGACAAGTAAATGATTACAAGTGTCGTTTCTCTCTTTTTCAGTTGTATTTTAGCTTCTAGGATCAGGGTTGTATTTATAGCCCTGGTCAGGCCGCCTGGAAGGGTTCTAGGTGCCTAGAGTGGAATGAAACTTTATCCCCATCACAACAGATCACATCAAAATGTGATCCGAATGAGATTCAAAGTTTGGGCGTCTGGACCCACTCCGGCTCCACTCGCTTAGGTCTGGGTCTTCCGCTCCGGCTCAGACTCCACTTGGGTGATCTCGACCTTTCGAAATAGGGCTCACCTGAACCCAACTTTCGGCCTTCAAGCAAGCTTCCACTCCGGCTTCTCATCCCTCAGAAACGTCATGCACCTCCTTCTTATCTGCCTGCATACTCATCTGCAGCACCTCGTCCCTTGAACGCACCGAGCCCGTCGGCTCTCTCCCATGTCATCCTTCTCACTAGCTACGTCTTTTGCTCAACTTCCTCTGCTCATAAGCTCCTGCACACTTAGACATAGGGTTAAACACCAACAAGACCTAACTTGACTTAGTTGATCGCATCAAAACCACTTTGGGGTGCCAACATCTTCATCTAGCAGACTGAAGAGCCGGTATTAGTTCTTGACTGCCCATGACATGCCCTCGGCTCAAGGGGTAATCCTGCATTCAGATCCACTGATAGTGTGTGGTCAGATACTACTAAAGGGGCCATTAATAAAAACTTTGGAATTAGTGATAACCCTACTGGTGGGCCACACTACAACAAAGATGGTAGATGGGTTTACCTAGGACTTAACCACAGTAAGTTTTTCTTAGCCTACTTCCTCTTAACTAAAACATTACTAATGTTGATAATGATTTTTTTCTAGTTTTATGGAGTTGGGGTGAACATAACCCGAGCCCTAGTGGGCCTAGCCAGGGAAAATGAGTCACTGAAGGGGCGGCTATCGAAAGTGGAATCTTTATCAGCCCCTATCTTAGCACCGTAGGAAGCTCAGACCCAAACCAACCAACTGAGTGAGCTAGAAAGGCAAATTCAGGAAGCTTGGGAACTGACGAGGGTTATGGTGGCAAAGGCACAGAACTTGGAGACTTCCTTGAAAACATGTGAAGCTAAGCTCTGATCGAAAATGTCAAGGAGGACCAAGGTGGTATCTGATTTAGATGAGAAGATTCTTAAAACCTAAAGCCTCTTAGATGAATTAAAGGAGCTAGAAACCTCCCATGCATCGGAGTTGGAGGCCAAAGAAATTGAGCTGAGGACCAAAGTCATGCTAATGTCTAAGCAGCAAAAGAGTCTGGACCCCCAAAGAGTAGAACTAGAGTTCTTGAGGGCGGAATTGGAGGTTGCATGGTCTAAACTTCCAGCCTCCAAATATGAGTTAGAACTAGAGTAGAACTATCTGTTGTCTGAACCTCCAGCTCAATTTTTGAATTGTCAAAAACATTTAAATGAGCTTCCACCAAGCGTTGTTCCAAACTTTAATGTTGCAACCTATATTTGGGCACCTTTTATAGGCCAAGAAAACTTTCTTTCTGTAAATAAACTTATTTAAATTATACTCACATTATGACTTTGCATTGTTATTTGACTAAGTGCGTATAAATACTTTATGTGACTGAGCGGTGGTAGCTTTAGAAGATCATCGGACGCCACAAACGAGGAAAGATATCCATATCGATATACGCACTGACACTATGGAATAATGATTTATCTATCACACCTGTCATAAAGGCTTCTTCTCTACTATCACCATGTATTTATTAGCCTCCTTTCTGCTGATGTGACAACTGGCGCATGGTTTTTTATACGATAAACCATGCCTCTCTCTCTTGATCAAACTATTATGATAATCAACCCACCTTTTTACCCAAATAATCCGACGGTCACTTTTGAAGAGGCTCATAGGGTTTCTTTTTAAGAAGTCCTAACATCTCCCACTTTTACATACCTTGCATCTCCTTACCTTTTTCTTCCTCCGCGATGACAACTAACTGTAGGATCGAGATACGATAGAGGGGGTGAATAGTGTTCATGGCTTTTATGTTATTTAAAACTTAGGAGAGAAAATAGCAGAATAAATAAAGAGATGAAAAGTCAATGGTAACAAATCTAAGATTTACTTGGTTCGGAGCCTGTGATGACTCCTACTCTAAGGCCCACACGTGAGAGTGCTTTCATTGGGTAATCACTAATCAATTGAAGAACACAAATATAGTTTTGAATGATTATAAGTAATTTGAACAATAAAAATATTGATGACTTTGGAGAAATAAATCTTCAGTGTAGTCATTGTCGGAGCAGCTTTCGGGCATCATGGAAGTTTTTTCTGAGCAGCATGTAAGAGGAGAACTTCTTTGGAATGTCTGAATGTGTGTTGAAGTGCTTGGTTGAGGCCTTCTTTTATAGTCGAGTTGAACCTGATCCAGATCCATTAATCTTAGGATCAGGTTTGACTTGACGCTGATAGATCGACTGATCCCCTTGATCGGTCGACTAAATCTTCTGAACCTACCCAGCTTCCTATCCAGATTCTACCGCTTCGAATAAAGCCTTTGTTTGGTCGACTGATCTCACCATTCAGTTGAATGATCTCGCTGCCCTCGCTGGCTTATCTGGTCTGATCAACCCAGTCTGAAGTTTTACCCATCGTTCGATCGACTGAACCCGAGGTTCGGTCGACCGATCCCTTGGTCGAAACTTCACTTTAAGCTAGAATCTGATCTGTTTACTTAGGGGTTCCTGTAAAATAGAGTTAGAATAATAGGTAAGAAATTTATAAAAAGTAACTTTGACAGCCTCCGGACTGTCCGGTCCTGACTTTGAGTTTTACTAAAATTTTAGGTCAGATTGACGCCTACTGTTCCCTGTTTGGGGAGTGCATCCTCACCTACTCCTCTCAAGAGAGTTTCCCTTTTTTCATACCGATTCTCTAGACCGTCTGGACTTTTGCTCAGCGTCAAAGACTTTAGGACTGCATACTGAACATCCGCTCCTTGATCTGTCCAACCTTCCACTTGGTATCCTCGATCCCCAAGTTTTTCACCTAGAGTCCTCGACTCTAGGATTTTGCCCAAAGTTCTCAACCTACCAAGACTTCGCCCAGTCCCCTGGACCAGGATTTCGTTATCTAACCATAGCTAAGACTTTCCATAACCTAGGGTTACCTTCCCCTAGGGTTTCCTACCTTCCTAGAATCCACTAGGACTTTTACCTAAGAATACTTAGGACTTTCCTGAAAGCTCACTCACACTTGTTAGATCACAAGACATCTTAACTTTTTAACACTTTGCCATTAACAAAACTCAGGTTCGATTGTCTGGTGCTCCCTGCACTAACACTAACCTCCTACTTTTGTAAGTTCTGGTAGACCCCCTTTTTTTGTTCGCCTTCGATCCTACCTCCTGAATCCCATCATGAATGTTCCTGTCCTATGGCATACTCTTCTTATCTCAGATTTTAACAGGGTGGATCTAGATCATATTCGCTTCACATATGAAGTCCCCAACTCTATGTACATGATTATGCCCAGTGACCAACACCGTCCCCATCTTCCTCCTCCTAACTACGTGACTCCTTTAAAGGAACAAGTCATAGCCGACCTTTGCTTCCTCATTCCGACCTTTTTCATTGAAGTGAGCCGATATTTCTACATCCCTCTTTACCAATTAGTCCCAAATTCCATTTGCCTCTTATATGGGGTCACCAACTTTTTTTCATTTGTACGAAGTCCCCTTGAGTCCTTAGATATTTCATTACTTATACTACCCTAAACTCATAACTGATGGGCTTTTTCATTTCCAAGCCCGTCCGAAGACTACGCTTTTTGATAAAATACCCTATTAGGGTAAGGAGTTGAGGGATAAATACTTCTTCATCAGACTTCCTACACCAGTGACTTGGTTGACCGCGTGGTAGTCAGTTCTCCCAACAGTACTTGATCTGGGGGACTTTCGTACGGAGCTGACTTTTAATTAAGCTTCAAAGTGGTTGGCTGGAATGAAATTTGGCATTCCACAACTACTCTAGGAGGGACTTCTATATATTTTTGGTTTGAGCCCAATCCGAATGGAGCCACAATTCCCTTTTTATAAGAAGCTGTTACTCCCTTTCTACCCTTCTTTTGACTAAAACATTATTTTTACTTTTATAGTAGAAACCTTATCCCAGACTTTAGCCTTAGGGACTTTACAAATAAGTGGAACCGAGCTGAATCGGTGAGGAAAAGCAATCTTAGCCAAGCAGGAAGGTCCACTTCTTGATGTTTCTTCAGTACCAGAAGCATCCTCTGAGTCCCTTGACTCAGATGTGCCCCATAGCTTCCGGCACAAGAGACGTCAACCAGCTACCCCTACTCTTGATGAATCAGCTAGGGTTGATAGGGCAACCAGGGCCCACGCTTCCTCCAGTGGGGGAAAAGCCCCAATCAACATTGCCCGACTTACTTCAGAAGAGTCACTTCGTTCAAGGTCAACCGGTTCGGCTCAAGCACCATCTTAGTCCACACGGTTGCCCCAACCAACTAACCCTAATCTAGATGCTTCTTCTTCAAGGTCCGGTACACGTCCTGGGCCTGAACGCTAGTTCTATGACTCCTTTGATGTGCCATCCAAATAGGGGATGGGTTCCAATCCCCCCGTCGTCCTTTGGGATGGTGAAATTAAAATGGTCACTGACGACTGAGGGACTTCTTTATTTTTGAGTGTGAGGACGAGTTTGCTTAGGGTGCCACCATAGTAAGTTCTCAGTTTTGTTTTTGAGTAAAACTTCCTAATGCTATTTTCCTTAGTTTTTTGCTACCAGCCTGAGCCTGAGCCACCTGGTGGTGGACTTTGAATGGGACCATAAAATTTTGAAAGATTGTAGGGAGGAATTGGAATCCCCTTCTACGCCTATCCTGACTCCTAAGGTGATCAGACTATGAAAAGAGGTGGAACCCCAAACCGAACTGTTATTGGAGATGGAAAAAGATATGGCGGAGTCTTGACAAATGATGGATCTCCAACAGGTGGAGAAAAGAAAATTGAAAATCATGTTACATACTAGTGAAACCAAACTCTGGGTGGAAGCTGCAATGAGGTCTAAACTAGAATTCGACCTCATACAAAAGACTGCTGAGCTAGAGAAATAGAAGGCCTCCAATGCTTAAGAGTCAGTTGAGCAAGCCAAGCAACTATCAACCAAGGATCTGCTAATATTGGATCAATAGAGAAATTTAGATGCTCAAGAGAGCAAATTACATTATTTACAAGTTGAACTGGAGTCTTTCGATCTGAGTTAATGGCTTTCAAGTTAGAACTAGCCACCTATAAAGTAGGAGAGGATGAACGCTTTGATGCTAGGCGAAAAGCCTACCTTCACTCTCGTGAGTTTGACTTGCAATTCGGCCAACGTACCGTAAGGATGCTTTCCTATGGAGTTGAAGGAGCAATCAAGCAACTCTGTGAGGTAGATTACTTATCAGCTGAGCCACCTAGATGATTCTTAGACCGCCAACAAATTCTAAATGATCTCTCGACTGATCTCTTCCCTAGGCATGATTGACTATATATTGTAACCATACTTATGTCCTAAACCCTTGGGGCAGGAAGCTATAAACTTATATTTACAAATACCATGTTATCCTAATTTTTGAATATTCTCATACATTTCTATTGCTAATTAGGATATTGGGTTTGTAAGATTAGTTTTGAGTGAGTGCGCTTCATGTAGGGTGTCGCCGAGTGATAATTTTTAAGAAATGTCATGAATCAAAGATCAAGAATTTAGATATTTGAATAAAGATACTTATAATTCAGCCAGCATAATAACTTAAATGATTGGCATGAGAATATAGGAATTAGATATGTGAGTAGTCACGCTTATAACTTTGTCGGGCAGAGTAACTCAGTAGAACAATTCAAGAGTCTGGGACATAGGCACAAAAGCATGCTCGCTTATAACTCAATCGAACAGCTCGAGAGTCTGGAGTATAGGCACAAGGGCATGCTCACTTATAACTCAGACGAATGACATAAGAGTCTGGGACATGGGTGTGAGAGAATGTTCTCTTGTAACTCGACCGAACAATATGAGAGTCTAGGGCATAGGTGCAAGAGCATGCTCATTTATAATTCAGTTGAATGACTCAAGAGTCTGGGACATAGGCGTGAGAACATGCTCACTTCCTCTGCTTCCTTTTCTTAACCGACCGGGTGTCTAGACATACGTGAAGTGTTGGGACCGAAATGTAGCTAGAGGGAGGGGGTGAATAGCTCTTTGCGATCTCGTGCTTGGCGTTGCTTGCTTCTTGCGATGATGTGAAGCGGAAAATACAAGAAAACAAATACAACAATGCTAACTCGAGGATTTACTTGGTATCCACCTCAAGAAGAGGTGACTAATCCAAGGATCCACACACTCACGCACCCTCCACTATGTAATTACTCCTTTTCGGTAACTACCGAAGGTGAAGAAGCCCTACAATACTCTCAATACAACAAGAGACAAAGAGAAGCAAATGCAAGGGAAAACTTATAAGATTTGTACAATGAAACCCTAACCCTAGCTTCTTCTTCTTGTTGTAGACACGCCTCTTGACTGGGGTGTCTCTCTAAGATCCTTCAAGAACTGGCGGTGAGAGTGGAAAAATGCTGTGGAGAAGCTGTCGTGATCGCCTGTGGAGAAGAGAGGAAGCAGTGCACAGAAAAATGCTCGCCAACGGCTTTACCTGCGCCAACGATCGAATCCCAATCGATTGGATTGCTCCCAATCGATTGGGGAGGATTTGGATCGATTAGTAGATCGATCCAGAGTGCCTCTATGCTATCTGGAATCGCCCTGAATCGATTGCCCGATCGATTCAAGGCTTCTCATGCAATTTACAACACTCTAATCGATCACTCGATCGATTGGAGGCTTCAATCGATCAATTGATCGATTCAAAAGCTTACTGTTTGCTCAGAAACTCTCCCAATTGATTGACCAATCGATTGGGGAAGTTTCGATCGATCCATCGATCGATCCACAGCTTTTCTACACAAAATCACATCACCCAATCGATTGAACCCTCCAATCGATTGGCCAATCGATTAGGAAGTAGAAATCTGTGTAGAGCTTAAAATTAGCTTCATTTTGCATCCGAGATCACTTCATTCCGATATCCGAGTCAAAAGTTATGGCCTTTGGAAGTTTAATACATCCGAACTTCCTAGTTCCATGTCAACTCCCTATTGGACTTACGACAGCTAAGAATTTGGTCAACTTTTCACCCATCTGGACTTTCTCTTTGCTAACTTCTCGTTGGACTTTTGATCATCAAGTATGGTCCTCCTTAACCCACTTAGATTTACCATCTCATGTCAAGTGCCCAATCCTCCATGACCCACTTGGACTTTCACCAGATGTCCAGTCACCCTTGACCCATCTGGATTTCTTCGTGCAAAGTATCCGGTCAACGCCTTTGACCTACTCGGACTTCCCAACACCAGATGTCCGATCAACCTTGATCCATCTAGATTTACTGTGCATGGCTTCACTCACCAGGACTTCTCATCTGCTTGGCTTCACTCACCAGGACTTTCCTTCTGCCTAGCTTCACTCACTAGGTCTTTCACCTGGCTTCACTCACCAGGATTTTCCTTCTGCCTAGCTTCACTCACTAGGTCTTTCACCTGGCTTCACTCATCGGGATTTTTTAGTCAAGTATCCAGTCAACCTTGACCTACTTAACTCTCCTTCACATCTAAACTGATCAACGTTGACTAAAAAGGGAATTGTACCAACAATCTCCCCACATGAACAATTGCACCTACAATCTCCATGTATTGTCAAACATCGAAACCCAAACATCAAGACTCGAGCTTGACCCAATTCAAGCTCAGTCAACCAGGTCAACCTTGATTTAGGGAATATTGCACCAACAATCTCCCCCTTTTTGATGTTTGACAATACCTCCTTTAAGTTAGGCTAATCTCATAGCCTCAAATTCCTTTATGCCAATATATGAATAAGGATTCCCTTCATTCTCCTCCTTTTCTAGAGGGCAAACTCCCTCTTAGGTAATGAAGGCCTAACTTAAACCCTACATTCTCCCCCTATTAGTACACATCAAAAACTCTCCCCCTGAAGAGTTACCCAACGTTGTGTACAACTCCACTTGTTGTTCACAACCCAATAACGAAGGTCCTATACCCTTCAATATTCTCAACACTCATCCTTGAGCATATACCACTTGGTATATTCACACATGATTCAAATAAAGGTCTCATACCCTTCATTTTCATCAAATGCTCATCCATGAGCATACACCACATAAATAATGAAGATATCCACTCTCCATTACATTCAAATGCCCAACCTTGAGCATTTTCACTAAAGAAAGTTAACCACCTTCCAAGGTGTATAAAAAATAGATTTTCATGTCCTTAAAAAGTAACTCCCCCTAAAGACATGCATGTAACCTCTATCATTGCACCAACAATGACTTGGAATCCCTAAAACTCTAGGAAACCCAAATTTAGAAGTTTTAGGTTTAAAAATTCAATATTGAAACCAAACCTCAACCTAAACCTCTACATAATCTCCCTGAACCAATCCATCCTTGTTTTCATCATGAAAACTCCCCTAAATGTATAAAAATATGTTTTGAGGGGTTAGAAATGGTTACATAGACTAAAAATAATTTAGAATGCTGAAAATAGGCTTTCCTGGCCAAAATTAGCATTCCCAATCGATTGAAGTTGGGTCTCAATCGATTGAACCCATCCGAATCGATCCACTGATCGATTCAGACTGCGTGGATCAATCGGTGGATCGATTCTGCGAGCTTCTGCTCACGAGAGATGCCTTCTCAATCGATCGCCCAATCGATTGAGACACTCCAATCGATCGGGTGATCGATTGAAGCTCTGAAAATGCTGAAATTCACTTTCAGTCAATTTCAGAAACTCCCCAAAAATTCTACAAAATTTTAAAAATCATGAAAATTCATGTAGATACTACTTAGGGTATACTTTATCAAGGAAAAATATATTTCTATGAAAATACTTCTTATTTTCAAAGATTGACACAAATTTGAAAACTTGTAAACACCTTAGTGTTTTCTTCAAGTTTGTGTTTTTAACTATTCAATGAAGATCACTATCAAAAGATAGCCTTCACCAAGGTTTTCCAAAGCATATTTAAAATCATTTTCAAAACCAATATCCAACTATGTTCCTTGGGCTCAATGCACATGACTTGTACATTAGCTTTCCCAATGATTGGAAAACACATAACTATGTGTTTTGATGAATTTAAAATTCAAAGGAATGCACTAAATCAACATCTTGAGTTTTGTTCATCATCCTAACATCTCATTTGTATTTAATGTGTACGAAACCACATATAAGTCACCTTTAGTTCTTAGTGAGATGTAAATTTTGGTTTTACCCTAATCTAGGGATCATGCATATCTATCTAGGCATTTCGAGGTTAAGAACATCCACCAAGGATGTTACTTGTTAATGAATGTCATTTGTCCTTAGTTTACAAGGAATTAAAAATAATGCATGATGTGTTATGGCATACATCAAAGATAAATAATTTTCAAAAGAAAATTTCCTATGAGTACATGATGTATGTATGTCATGACATGGTATTTTTATGTTTTTCATAATAAAACATGAATGCAAAATATGATGTCATGGCATATGATGGGCAAACAATGTATGATAAATTAGCATAAATGAAATACCTAGATTATCTATCTAAGTATCCTTAATCCTTAGCTAAATTAAAATTTAAAACCTAGATTGCCCACTATTTCCCAAGAAAAATGCTAAAATTCAATTTTGACATTTCTTTTGATTCTCCTAATTTTGTGCCAATTTAAATTAAGCATATTCCTCAAATTTTGGCATAAATTACTCTTCCAAGAGTAACAAATTAAATTAAGGCTTAAGTTACCTTTAATTTCCTAAGAACATACCACAATCCCAACTTGGTAGTTCTTATGATTTTCCTGAATGTTCCAATTTAATTTTAAAATCAAATTTCTCACATTATGGCACATCTTACCCTTTCCAAGAGTAATTTTTCAATCCATATCATTTTCAAAGGTCAACAATAATCTTAAAAATGCTCTTAGAGTGTCAACTTCATCATGATTGGGTTAACTACCCTTTCAATTAGAGTTAACACTCTCTAACCCATCTAAGGGGTAGAGAAAATGCTCCTAGGAACCCAAAACCTATTGGTGCTCCTTGAATGCTTTAGGTATTCACTGGGAATAGCCTCCCTAGATACCTTCCTAGTGACCTTATTAGGCTTCTTAGAAGCCTTGGTCACATTTTCTAAGTCAACCCTAGGGATTGATTCCCTTGTGACCTTCTTAGTGACTCTCTTAGACTTCTTAGAAGTCTTAGTCACGTTTGGTGTTGTAAAAATACTTCTAGGGATAACTTCCCTAGTATTTTTTACTTGACCACTCGGACTAGGGTTAGTTCCATAACTATATGGAACTCTATGGTAAGAGGGCACATCCTTTTTAGTTTTAGGTTTGTATCCCAAACCTCTATGACCCTTGAATGACCCTTGTTGTCCTAAACCTAGATTTTGCTCTTTTTGCCCTTTTAAGATATTTTCCATCTTTTTTAGGGTCTTCTCTATTTTGTCAAGCCTTGATCTCAAGACTTGATTTTCTTTCCATAAATCCCTAGATTTTGATTTTTCCTTAAATCCTTGAGCATTTTTATTTCTAGGCTTATAACTATGGTCCTTAGTATTATTGCCTAAACTTTTACCTACCTTCCTAACCCTAGGTGTGGTAGTCTTAGCATGGAGAGCCATATATTTTTCTTTAATGCTATCATACTCCCTATTTTTATGGTAAATAGCATTAAAATGATAAAAATTGGAATTAGCATGCTTTTTACCATTATTTAAAGGGGTAGACTCAATAAATGATAACTTTCGTTTTACCTTGGAGGCTCCCCCTTGACTCATGCTTCCTCCTTGAGCCTTGACCGCTTTCTTCCCCTTGGGACATTGACTCCGATAGTGTCCCTTCTGATTGCAAGAGAAGCACACAATGTGCTCCTTGCTCTTCTTTGTTCTGGGAGCGGTCTCCTTGGGCTTCTCCTTGGCCCTTGGTGCCACTTGGCCCTTCTTCTTGGCCAATTTAGGGCACTTGCTCTTGTAGTGCCCATGTTCCCTACACTCAAAACATATAATATGATTTTTATTTTTAATTGAAACATTTATACCTTCCTGTGTAGGGATGACATCTTCTCCTTTTGATCCGGAGGTAGAAGCTTCCTCTTGTTCCGATAATAGTGCTCCTCCAATAGATTTGACTTGACTTGTGGAGGTGGAAGCTTCTTCATCCTCTTCTTCTCTTGACCCGAATGTTGAAACTTCTCCTTCTTCTTGATCCAGTGTCAAAGAAGATCGCTCCCCCTCAATCCTAGAGGTGGAGGCTTCATCATCTTCATCTTGTACATGGAACAAAGAGTATGCTCCCTCTTTGCCCTTTTCATTGTATTCCTTTCAAGATGAGGCTTCTTGGACTTCTTCTTCTCTGGAAGTTGAGCATCTCTCAACTTCAGAGTTCTTTAGCTCTTGGTCTTGCTCCAATGAGTTTTCCTCTTTAGATTTATCTTGATTTGGTACAATGGAGGGTTCTTCATGAAGTTTGGCCAACTTGCTCCATAATTCCTTTGCATCTTCAAATTCTCTAATTTTGTAAAGAATGGTGCTTGGCAATAGATTAACCAATAATTTAGTTACCTTATCATTCGCCTCACACCTTTGAATTTGTTCTTGGCTCCATTTTCTCTTTTTGAGGATTTTGCCCTTTGAACTTGTTGGAGCTTTGAAACCTTCCATGAGAGCAAACTATTGCTCTATCTCCATCATAGGAAAATTCTCAATTCTTGATTTCCAAGAATCGAAGCTTGTAGATACATATGGTGGAGGCACCCTTGTTTCGAATCCAAGACCATCTTGGAATTCCATTTGAAGTTGAGCTTGATGATGAAGTCTTTGACTTGATAGACTTTGCTCCAACTTCTTCACCCTCTAGCTTTTTGCCCCTTCCGACGATGATTCTGGTGAAGAGCGGCCTCGCTCTGATACCACTTGTTGGGACCGAAATGTAGCTAGAGGGGGGTGAATATCTCTTTACAATCTCATGCTTGGCGTTGCTTGCTTCTTGCGATGATGTGCAGCGGAAAATACAAGAAAACAAATACAGCAACGCTAACTCGAGGATTTACTTGGTATCCACCTCAAGAAGAGGTGACTAATCCAAGGATCCACACACTCACGCACCCTCCACTATGTAATTACTCCTTTTCGGTAACTACTGAAGGCGGAGAAGCCCTACAATACTCTCAATACAACAAGAGACAAAGAGAAGCAAATACAAGGAAAAGCTTATAAGATTTGTACAATGAAACCCTAACCCTAGCTTCTTCTTCTTGTTGTAGACACGCCTCTTGACTTGGATGTCTCTCCAAGATCCTTCAAGAACTGGTGGTGAGAGTGGAAAAATGTTGTGGAGAAGCTGTCGTGATCGCCTGTGGAGAAGAAAGGAAGCAGTGCACAAAAAAATGCTCGCCAACGGCTTTATCTGCGCCAACGGTCGAATCCCAATCGATTGGATTGATCCCAATCAATTGGGGAGGCTTTGGATCGATTGGTTGATCGATCCAGAGCGCCTCTGTGCTCTCTGGAATCGCCCTGAATCGATTGCCCGATCGATTCAAGGCTTCTCGTGTGATTTCCAGCGCTCCAATCGATCGCCCGATCGATTGAAGGCTTTAATCGATCAATTGATGGGGGAAGTTTCGATCGATTCATCGATCGATCCACAACTTTTCTGCACCAAATCACGTCGCCCAATCGATTGACCAATCGATTGAACCCCCAAATCAATTAGCCAATCGATTGGGAAGTAGAAATATGTGTAGAGCTTGAAATTAACTTCATTTTGCATCTGAGATCACCTCATTCCGATATCCAAGTCAAAAGTTATGGCCTTCGGAAGTTTAATACGTCTGAACTTCCTAGTTCCATACCAACTCCCTATTGGACTTACGACCGCTAAGAATTCGGTCAACTTTTGACCCATATGGACTTTCTCTTTACCAACTTCTCGTTGGACTTCTGATCACCAAGTATGGTCCTCCTTGACCCATTTAGATTTACCGTCTCATGCCAAGTGCCCGGTCCTCCATGACCCACTTGGACTTTCACCAGAAGTCTTGTCACCCTTGACCCATCTGGATTTCTTCGTGCCAAGTATCCGGTCAATCCCTTTGACCTACTTGGACTTCCCAACACCAGATGTCCGATCAACCTTGATCCATCTGGATTTCCTATGCATGGCTTCACTCACCAGGACTTCTCATCTGCCTGGCTTCACTCACCAAGACTTTCCTTCTACCTAGCTTCACTCACTAGGTCTTTCACCTGGCTTCACTCACCAGGATTTTCCTTCTTCCTAGCTTCACTCACTAGGTCTTTCTCCTGGCTTCACTCACCAGGATTTTTCAGTCAATTATTCAATCAACCTTGACCTACTCGACTCTCCTTCACATCTGAACTGGTCAACGTTGACCAAAAAGGGAATTGTACCAACAATCTCCCCACATGAACAATTGCACCTGCAATCTCCATGTATTGTCAAACATCGAAACTCAAACATCAAGACTTGAGCTTGACCCAATTCAAGCTCAGTCCACGACGTCAACCTTGACCTAGGGAATATTGCACCAACATGAAGCACATGTTCCATAACAGCTAGCGATATTCTTATGATTTCCTTGGGCGTCAAGGAGAAGGCATCATTATTACACATTAGACACACAACAAGCTTTGCTTTGAGTTTGGGGGCCTAGTTGGCTATGATCTAGGTGGTGGCTTTTGGCCGGCCTGACTAAATCTATACCTCCTCCTTTTCTTCGTAGATTAATGTCAGGGGCACTTCGCGAATGGTGCTAACCTCCATTCGCTGACTCTTCTGAGCTGTGTTGACCTCGGTCTTGATGATATCAACGTAGCACTTACGTGCTACAAACTAGTTTCCTTTGACTTCCCTGACCTGATCATCCATGAAAAATTTGATCTTTTGGCAAAAAGTTAAGACAACTACCCGGAACTCATTTAAGGTTGGCCGACCTAAAATTACATTGCATACTAAGGACATGTCCACCATGATGAATGTCGATTGACATGCCCTCATTTAGGGCTCCTCCTCTAAGGATATGACTAGCTTAATATGATCGAATGGCTGAACCACATTACTCGTGAATCGTTACAAAGGCATTATCATGGGTTGGAGTTCACTCTTATATATTTATAGCTGCTCAAATGCTTTCTTAAAGGTAATGTTGACCGAGCTGCCTGTGTCAATAAAGGTATAGTGTTTTTTATAATTGACTATAATAGCCTTAATAATTAAATCATCATCATGGGGTATTTCCACTCATTCCAAATCCTTAGGCCCAAAGCTAATCTCGGGCCCTTGTGTCTTCTCCTACCTACCATTGACTGCGTGGATTTCGAGTCAACAGGCGTGTGACTTTCTTTCCTGGTTGGAGTCTCCATCGGTCGAGCCTCCTGCAATCATACTAATATCTCTCGAGTGGCATTATTATGATTTTCTTCTTGTCACATGGGGGGATGCTCCTATTCAACCCGGGTAGGGGCCTGTGTCACGTTCTTTACTGTTGCAGCGATCGCTGGCGCGGCTCGGCATCTCAATGATCTCTTCCAGGCTATCCATTCGGTCTTTGGTAACTCCAATGGTTAGGAGACAGCAAGAGCTAGCGGATCCCCTGGTTAGCCACCCAACAATTCTCTTGATTGTAATGATAGCAATCTTGAGAATTATATATGCGTCTCTGACCGATAGTAAGTGCAAAACTTTGGAGCCCATCGTGGGGGCTCGGCGAACTGTATCCACTCAGCCTCCACATGCTCGACAGCATGAGGCCTTTGCTTGTGGAGATGCAGTAGAAAACTCGCTCAAGGTCCTTTATGTGGCAACGGAGGAGGAGCAGCTCGGCACTCAGGAGTGGGTGTGGTGACCTCCTTCTTCTGAGATGATTGAGCTATTTCTACATTAATATACTTGGTTGCCTTTCCAAGAAAATGGTTGAAGTCCCTTGAGGGATTCTTTATCATTGAGAGGAAGAACTTACTATCTGTGAGCTCTTGAGAGAAGGCACTCACTAGAATTTCTGGGGTGGCTGAAAAAATGTCATGGCCACTTGGTTGAACTTTTTGATGCAAGCCATCAACGTCTACTTGGGCCCCTATTTGAGGGAAAACAAGCTTAGCGTGGTTTTGTGGTATCGGTGGCTGCTGGCGAAGTGATGAAGGAAAGTTTTATGGAAATCCTTGAAGCAACAGATGGACTGGACAAGAAGTCAGTTGAACCCTCTTTGTGCCAAGCCAGAGAGAGTTATAAGAAACACTTGATACTTTACGCCATCCATATACTCATGAAGGATAACCGTATTTTCAAATTTAAGGAGGTAGTCCTCTGTGTCGGTTGCCCCTCCATACTCCCCTATCATCAAGGGTCAGATGTGGCTTGGTAATTTGTTCTCAAGTGTTTCTTGGGAGAACGATATGTTAATCCGTTCAAGATAATCACTAGGGACTTGATCCTTTCCCTTCCGTGGATCCTAACAGGTGCATCTCTTGAAGATGATGCTTAGGGCATTTCCGCTCGGCCCATCTCCTCGAATGACATGCGAAATAGTGCTCGATAATACGCGATCGGGGACGAAGGCACTAGCGGAAGGCTAATTTGCTATGCGGGTGGTTGTATGAGACCAGCTATTGGTGGAGGAGGAACTGGCTGAAATCCAGTGGAGCCTTCTACTCAAGTCCCTCGCTCAGTGTGAGGATCCATCATCGATGCAGCCTGGTCATTTGGTAAAGGACCCTTGATGGATACATGTTGTTGCACTAATATTTGCCCTTGGGTTGCTATCAGCAACTCCAAATCTTCCTATCACAAGGTGACTATAGTGAATTGTCTAGTATCATCCATATCCGCATTTCAAATTCAGGGAAAGTTCCCACAAAAGATGCAAAATTTGATCTTGTCTGAAAGCGGTGGAGATGACACGCTGGGTAGATGGTTCCGTCGTTAACTAGGAAAAGACTCTGAGATGGAGAAGATATGACACCTGACACTCCTTCTTGGCACTTCTTCCTACACACATCACAAAGAGAGCAAAGGGGAGCCTTAGAGCAAGAACCAGAGAGGGGGTCCCTAGCGCAGGCACTCCAACGCTCAAGTCAGTACAATAGCCAAGCGAAAAGTGGAGAAGAAGATGAACAGTAAATACGAGTATGTTATAACGTTGCCAAAGGATACATAGCCAACCGAGAGGACCCCCCCCTTTTTTATATTGACTCTCAAAATCCCCATAATTATGAGGCATCAAAGAATATCTTATATCAGAATATGTCAGGAATATGTAATGGTCACCCCTTGTGGAAGGTTCCATTATAGGTATATGAACCATCTTTTGCAACCTCCATATTAATAAGCCGACTAAAAATGCTTGATGTCAGAATATGTCAAGTAACACTAGGAAATGGAAGTTGCATCGACACCCTAAAAGGAAGGTTTCCTCGTATGTATATTCTATAGTAGCGGAATGTTCTCTGATGAGTAGCCATTATTCTCTGATTGGTTGTTGTGATTCTCTGATCATGTTGTCTACTGAAGGCAATCAGACCGACTTTGTAGCCAACCGATTGTATGATGGGAGACTGACACATGAGAAGTGGGGAGCTTAGCCCCATAGGTCCGCCCGGCAGTTTAAGTCCGACCAACCATATATTGAGAGTTGTATTTGTTGGGACTTTCGAGCTGCAAAAACCACTTTTTGTATTGCGGAAACCCCGAAGTCCCATGCCACCGGATCCGTGCGAAGATAAAATTTTGATGTACTAGTTTCTAGCCTAGATCTACATTAGATTTACATGGTTAAGAGATTAACCTTGTAGCGAAGCCCTTCATGAATCCCGCTCGTCCAAAATTTGCCGGATCTCAAGTGTGTTCAAGTGGACACACCTCTATACGTATCCACACGAACAATAGAAATGGAGAAAACACTTAGAGTGTGCTAGCACACTCTAAAGGTGTTCGACCAAGGAGGAGGAGAGGGAGAGAAGAGAAGAGAGGAGGAAGAAGATGGAGTTACATAAGCACACCAAATGCACACTTAAGTGGTCGGCCACTTAATGGAGGAGTTTTTATCTCCATGGTATACCAAGGGTCACAACTCTTGGTCTCCCTCATGAGGTGGCACACACTCATGTAACCTTTGATGATGTGGCACATCATCATTGGCCAGCCCTATGCCAAGTCACAATGACATGGCATTTGGTCAAGTCAAACTTGACTTTTCATCTTCCCTCTCAAGTCAAGTCAAACTTGACTTAAATTCTCCCATGGTTGATCAAATCCAACCTTTGATTCAAGTCAATTTAATTTATTGAATCTCTATCCATTAAATTAAATAGATTTAACGAGTCATAATCTAAATTAGACTCATTCGACACATGAATCAAATTGAGTCCAACTCAATTAGTCTAGTTTGGATTACTCTTAATCCAATTTGGTTCATCACATGAACCTAATCCTCTTTGGTTCATCATATGAACCTAATGTCCATCTAATTACCCTTTGTGTGTGACCCTATAGGTTCTTGTAACGTTGGCAATGCTCCTAAACCCATTTAGAAGCATAAGTAATGAGCGGTATCTAGCAACACATCATTACTACCCAAGTTACAAGAATGTTGAGATCCAACATCACCTTGTGACTACTAATTGTGACCCTTCACAATATATGACAAATGTCCTTCTATCCTTGACATTTAGATTGATCAATGTGAGGCATAGACGGTGTCATCCTATGATCAATCTAAATCTTGAACTCCAAGTAGACTCACTATAATCAAATGAGCTCAATATCTCATATTGACTCATTTGGGCATGGTCATGCACTTAGTGGTCTCACTCAATCAAGAATAACGATGTCACTCCTGTTATATAGGAGGGATAGATTCCATCTACATCACTCACATCCCTCCGCATAATTTGTTACATACCCAGTAATCGTCTTTATAGTCCACCCAGTTACGGGTGACGTTTGACGAACCAAAGTATGCAACTCCTTATGTAGGGAACCATGGTGACTTCAGGTCCAAGGACTAATAGTCATACTAATAGCCATATGAGAAAGTATATGACACTCATATAATGATCCATGATACTTTCTCATGGCGGGTCATTCAGTATACATTCTCCAATGCATACTCATGTGTCAACTTGATATCTCTATATCCATGACTTGTGAGATCAAGTCATTGAGTTGACCTACATGCTAGTCTCGTCGCATTAACATTGTCCCTGAATGTCAATACTTGACTAGGAATGATTAAGAGTAGTGTTCTCTATATCATCTCACTATCGATTCAACTAATCGATTGATATAGATAAGAACCTTCTACTCAAGGATGCTATTATACTTAGTTATTTGGCACCAATACAAGTAAGTATAATAACCAAAACAAATGCCTTTATATACATAGGAATATGATACAATAAGTCCATACAACAATCATCATTTGATTGACTCTAGGGCTCTAATTAACAATCTCCCACTAGCACTAGTACCAATCAGTGTAGGCTCTAAGGCCCAATGACCTAGTGTGACCATCATGCTTTCTCTGTGCCAAAGCCTTGGTTAAGGGATTAGCAATGTTAGCCTCTGTGGGTACTCTGCAAATCTTCACATATCCTCTATCGATGATCTCTCGAATGAGATGGAAGCACCGTAGTATGTGTTTGGTCCGCTTGTGTGAGCGAGGTTCCTTAGCCTGTGCAATTGCTCCATTGTTGTCACAATAGAGCTCTATTGGATCGGCTATGCTAGGAACCACCCCAAGCTCAATAATGAACTTGTGGATCCAAACTGCCTCCTTTGCTGCTTCTGATGCAATAATATACTCGGCCTCTGTTGTAGAATCAGCAACTGTGTCCTGCTTCGAACTCTTCCAGCTCACAGCACCACCATTCAAGCAAAACACGAATCCAGACTGCGATCTATAATCATCCTGGTCAGTTTGGAAGCTGGCATCACTGTAACCCTTTACAGCTAGCTCATCATCGCCTCCATATATCGGATCTCATGGCCTCTAGCCATTACTCAGAATCTAGTCTCATCACAGATTCCTAATAGGAGGTAGGCTCATTCTCAATAAGCATAGCGTCATCATGGTCAGACAAGAGAAATGAGTATCTCTCAGGCTGACGACGTACCTTATCAGACCTGCGAAGAGGTAGGTCTACATGAACTGGTTATTGTTCCTCAACTCCTTGTGGAACAATCTCATCATCCACAACACTTTGTGGTTCTAGTTCAACTTCCATCAAGGCTTTAGTGCTATGTTCCATATCCTGAACTTCTTCAAGATTGAACGTACTCCCACTAATTTTTCTAGAAATACCCTAGTCTTAGCCACAACTACTTTGTGTTGACTGGGAATGTAGAAGTAATATCCCTTCGTTTCCTTGGGATATCCTATAAAATAGCACTTATCGGATTTGGTTCCCAGTTTGTCCGAGACTTGATGTCGAACGTAAGCCTCATAACTCCAAATCCTCATAAAAGACACCTGGGCATCTCTCCAGTCCATATCCTATATGGTGTAATTATCATAGCCTTGGATGGAACACGGTTGAGTATGAAGGCTGCTGTGTCCAGAGCATAGCCCCAAAGAGATATAGGAAGATCTGTGTGACTCATTATAGACCGTACCATATCTAATAGGGTATGATTCCTCCTTTCGGATACATCATTCCACTGTGGTGTTCCAGGAGGAGTGAGCTAGGATAGAATCCCACACTCAGCTAGATAGTCACAAAACTCATTGCTAAGGTATTCTCCATCTCGATCTGATCGAAGTATCTTAATACTCTTGCCATGTTGGTTTTGTACTTCATTCTTGAATTCTTTGAACTTTTCAAAGGATTCTGACTTATGTGTCATCAAAAACACATAACCATATCTACTGAAGTCATCAGTAAAGGTAATGAAGTACCTATAACCACCCCTGGCAGCAACATTGAAAGGGCCACATACATCACTATGTATAAGTCCTATCAAGTCAGTTGCTCTTTCACTCTGTCCACTAAAGGGAGTCTTGGTCATCTTGCATGACTCGCATGTCTCATATGATTCGAAATCAAATGAGTCCAACAAACCATCTTTATGGAGCTGGGATAAGCGTTTGTTATTTATATAACCTAAGCGACAGTGGCAGAGATAGATTTGGTTCATTTCATTTGACTTGAACCTTTTAGTATTTATGTTATAGATGGAGTTCTCTAAGTCTAGAATATAGAGTCCATTCATCAGAGGTGCAATACAATAGAACATATCATTTAAATAAACTGAACAACATTTGTTCTTTATTATAAATGAAAAACCTTTCTTGTCTAAACAAGAAACTGAAACTATGTTCTTAGTAAGAGCAGACACATAACAACATTCATCTAATTCTAGTACAAGCCCAAAGGGCAGAGATAGACAGTAAGTCCCTATAGCAACAGCATCAACCCGTGCTCCATTGCCTACACGTAAGTCCACCTCGCCCTTCGTCAATGCTCTACTATTTCTCAGCGCCTGCACATTGGTACAAATGTGAGAAGCACATCCGATATCCAATACCCATGATGAAGAAATAGATAGATTGACTTCTATAACATATATACCTGAAGTAGAAGTCTCACTTCTTTTCTTCTCAAGATCTTCCAGGTACACTTTGCAGTTTCTTTTCCAGTGCCCAGTCTGACCGCAGTGAAAGCAGGTAGCATCCTTGGCAACCCCTCCTTTGGGTTTCAGTGCCTTGCCTTTGCCCTTGGCTTGAGACTTTCCCTTGTACCTTTGCACCATCCAAATGGAGTTGGGCTTAACCTTCTTAAGGTTGAGCTCAGCAGTTCTTAACATGCTTAGCATCTCGGGCAGGGGTTTATCAATTTCGTTCATGTTGTAATTTAGAACAAATTGATTATAACTATCCGGCAAGGATTGCAAGATCAAGTCAATGGCCAGCTCTTGGCCAAGTGAGAATCTCAACCTCTGTAGGTTTTCTATATACCCAATCATCTTGAGTACATATGGGCCTACGGGAGTCCCATCTTGCATCTTGCACTGAAACAGTGCCTTAGAGATCTCGAATCTCTCAAGCCTTGCTTGTCCTTGATATAGTTGACGAAGATGTTCAACCATATCATAAGCACCCATCAATTAGTGTTGCTTCTGAAGCTCAGAGTTCATGGTTGCGAGCATGAGACATGACACATCTAATACGTCATCTTGATGCTTCTTATAAGCATCTCAGTTAGCTCGCGTGGCAGTGGAAGGAGGTGCCTCGGGAATGGGCTGCTCCAGGACGTACAATTTTCGTAACTGTGTGAGAACAATTCTCAGGTTCCTGTACCAATCCAGGAAGTTAGCTCCATTGAGCTTATCCTTATCAAGGACAGAACGCAAGGAGAAGGTGTTCGTGTTTGACGACATGACAATCTACAACATAAAAATATAGAAAATAAATACCATATTCCATTTAATAATTTAATTTAGCCTTTAACTAAATGATGCTCCCACTGAATTCTATAATTCATGTGGGACAAGATACACATCATACTACGCCTTGAGTTAGCTTTGGCTAAATGGCCCAAGACTTAGTATGATATGTAGGTAACTAATTACCATTTACTTCTCTATGCAACTCTTGTTTATAGGATCAAGATCCGCATGTATATTAAAACTTGAGTTAGCTTTGGTTAAATCACCCAAGAGTTAATATAAATGTGATTTTGACCTATCTACCAACCATTGGAAAATGCCTATAGTTAAACTCGATCCAATTGAGTTTAACTAGTTTTACTCAATCTGATTGAGTTTATACTCACCCAGGCGTAGATAGGTGGGACCAAGATTGTCCCTCTGCATCCTACCAAGATAATATGCATTGCTCTGCTTTGGTAGATTCAACAACAACATGTGATTGAGGTAGTGATGGATATCACGGCATGGTAGGCATTTTGAGTTGACGCGATTAAGATATAATCTAATCATTGATGTGTATCATATACGTGATTTAGATCTAATCTAATCGTGGTGCATCATATACGCGATTTAGATCTAATCTAATCGTTAAGGCACTAATTAATTACTCTACTCTAGCATGCATCACATACACACACACAAGAAATTAATTAAATTATGATTAGTCATGACCCTACTACGATCTTCTCAAGCCAATGAGAAGATCGGATGGTCAACCTAAGGTCAACAGCTTCTCCAAGCTCCTCACCTTCACCGACATGTGTTGCTTGCACCCTCCTCGTAACTCCTCCTCGAGTGGACCTTCCACAGCTCCATTTTGTACATTACAAAGATGAAACTCGAGTTACATTCGAGTGTAAACTATTTTACAACAAGAAATAAAATAGAAAGGCACGACGCGCAGGTCGCGTATCAAATATATAACACGCACAGTCACACAAAAATGGCGTGTAGGCCATATTATGAATTACAACACATGTATCCAATACAATTGGGGTTTTATGGGCCATAACCATCACAAATACATACATAATTCTAAATTATGTATTTTATATAAATTTTTGTAATTTTACTACTATTTTTATAATTTTATGAGTTATAATTTTCCGGCGGTCCCGTTTAGCGATTTTCGGGCGCGATCGCGGGACAATGACCCTTGCGGGGTTAGGGGCAGCACCCCTTCTCATGAATTGAGTCTCACGAGTGTCCCACGATGATCTTACAGCGCCCTAAGCCGCTGTCCCAAAACATTTTGGGCGAGACCTCGCCGTTTCGAAAGGTGTTTCTCGGTAGTCGAAGCCTACAAGTGACCAAACACTTGTCACTTCACTTCTACGAGAAAAATACCCATAAAATACATAAAACAGTAAAAATACAGAAACTTACAGATCTGTAGTTTTTCATAAAAACCAAAATAAAACACATGCACGCTTCGTACATGGCTCTGATACCATTGTTGGGACTTTCGAGCCGTAAAAATCGCTTTTTGCATTGCGGAAACCCTGAAGTCCCATGCCACCGGATCCATGCGAAGATAAAATTTTCATGTACTTGTTTTCTATCCTAGATCTACATTAGATCTACATGGTTAAGAGATTACCCTTGTAACGAAGCCCTTCGCGAATCTCGCTCGTCCAAAATTTGCCGGATCTCAAGTGTGTTCAAGTGGACATACCTCTATACATATCCACACGAACACTAGAAATGGAGAAAACTATTAGAGTGTGCTAGCACTCTAAAGGTGTTTGTCCAAGGAGGAGGAGGGAGAGAAGAGAAGAGAGGAGGAAGAAGATGGAGTTACATAAGCACACCAAATGCACACTTAAGTGGCCGACCACTTAATGGAGGAGTTTTTATCTCCATGGTATACCAAGGGTCAAAACTCTTGGTCTCCCTCATGAGGTGGCACACACTCATGTAACCTTTGATGATGTGGCACATCATCATTGGCCGGCCCTATGCCAAGTCACAATGACATGGCATTTGGTCAAGTCAAGGTCAAGTCAAACTTGACTCTTCATCTTCCCTCTCAAGTCAAGTCAAATTTGACTTAAATTCTCCCATGGTTGATCAAATCCAACCTTTGATTCAAGTCAATTTAATTTATTCAATCTCTATCCATTAAATTAAATTGATTCAATGAGTCATAATCTAAATTAGACTCATTGGACACATGAATCAAATTGAGTCCAACTCAATTAGTCTAGTTTGGATTACTCTTAATCCAATTTGGTTCATCACATGAACCTAATCCTCTTTGGTTCATCATATGAACCCAATCTCCATCTAATTGCCCTTTGTGTGTGACCCTATAGGTTCTTGTAACGTTGGTAATGCTCCTAAACCCATTTAGAAGCATAAGTAATGAGCGGTATCTAGCAACACATCATTACTACCCAAGTTACAAGAATGTTGAGATCCAACATCACCTTGTGACTACTAATTGTGACTCTTCACAATATATGACAAATGTCCTTCTATCCTTGACATCTAGATTGATCAATGTGAGGCATAGATGGTGTCATCCTATGATCAATCTAAATCTTGAACTCCAAGTAGACTCACTATTATCAAATGAGCTCAATATCTCATATTGACTCATTTGGGCATGGTCATGCACTTAGTGGTCTCACTCAATTAAGAATAACGATGTCACTCCTGTTATATAGGAGGGATAGATTCCATCTACATCACTCACATCCCTCCGCATAATTTGTTACATACCCAGTAATCGCATTTATAGTCCACCCAATTAGGGGTGACGTTTGAAGAAGCCAAAGTATGCAACTCCTTATGTAGGGAACCATAGTGACTTTAGGTCCAAGGACTAATAGTCATACTAATAGCTACATGAGAAAGTATATGACACTCATATAATGATCCATGATACTTTATCATGGCGGGTCATTCAGTATACATTCTCCAATGCATACCCATGTGTCAACTTGATATCTCTGTATCCATGACTTGTGAGATCAAGTCATCGAGTTGACCTACATGCTAGTCTCGTCGCATTAACATTGTCCCTAAATGTTAATACTTGACTAGGAATGATTAAGAGTAGTATTCTCTATTTCATCTCACTATTGATTCAACCAATCGATTGATATAAATAAGAACCTTCTAATCAAGGATGCTATTATACTTAGTTATTTGGCACCAATACAAGTAAGTATAATAACCAAAATAAATGCCTTTATATACATAGGAATATGATACAATAAGTCCATACAACAATCATCATATGATTGGCTTTAGGGCTATAACTAACAATCTCCCACTAGCACTAGTGTCAATCAGTGTAGGATCTAAGGCCTAATGACCTAGTGTGACCATCATGCTTTCTCTGTGCCAAAGCCTTGGTCAAGGGATCAGCGATGTTAGCCTCTGTGGGTACTCTGCAAATCTTCACATCTCCGCTATCGATGATCTCTCGAATGAGATGGAAGCGCCGTAGTATGTGTTTGGTCCGCTGGTGTGAGCGAGGTTCCTTAGCCTGCGCAATTGCTTCATTGTTGTCACAATAGAGCTCTATCGGATCGGCTATGCTAGGAACCACCCCAAGCTTAGTAATGAACTTGCAGATCCAAACTGCCTCCTTTACTGCTTCTGATGCAGCAATATACTCGGCCTCTGTTGTAGAATCAGCAACTGTGTCCTGCTTCGAACTCTTCCAGCTCACAGCACCACCATTCAAGCAAAACACGAACCTAGACTACGATCTATAATCATCCTGGTCAGTTTGGAAGCTGACATCACTGTAACCCTTTACAGCTAGCTCATCATCGCCTCCATATATCAAGAAATATTCTTTAGTCCTTCTTAATACTTAAGAATATTCTTGATTGCTATCCAGTGACTTTCACCTGGATCTGACTGGTATCTGCTCGTCATGCTTAAAGCATACGAAACATCAGGACGAGTACATAGAATGGCATACATTGTTAGGATGTATACTAAAAGCCTAACTTTTAGTATAAACATTTATCTAGAAATAAGAATCACATTGGTCAAATGTCTACATTTATGATAAATGTAGTTGTTCAATTAATTTATATTGTAGATAATATGGTGTGTGGTCTCACACACAGAGGATCATATTATCAGTACCTTATAAATTATAAACAGTAGCTCACGACCAAGATGGAAAGGAACAAACCATTGGAAGGTCATAGTGTAATTAGGTATTAATTTATCTTAACTATATAATTACACTAGTACACTTAGAGTGTATTGAGTAGGACCATTAGAGGTCGTTTCTTTTATACTGACTTTATAAAGAAACAAAGACCTCAGTTATTATGGAAGTGTGTGCTCTTAATCATAATATAATAACAAGCACATATATTTGATATTTATTTCTTTAATTTATCAATGGGTGAGATTTAGTTTGATAAATCAATAAGCCCGATAAGTTGGGAAATGATATCACTTATAGTGTGTGTTGTTGATTATAGAAGGAAATTGTATCCTAGTGATCTAGGTTGATAATGTTCCCAAGAGGAGCTCATAAGGATTGTCATGTTAAACCCTGCAGGTGGACTTAGTCTGACATGATGATAAGGTTGAGTGGTACTACTCTTGGACTAAGATATTAATTAAGTGAGTTGTCAGTAACTCATTTAATTAGTGGGCATTCGACATCTTAAACACAGGGAGACTAACACACTCATAATAAGAAGGAACCCAAAATGTAATTTGGGATTAGTGCGGTAGTTCAATAATAGTTCTTTAGTGGAATGAATTATTATTGATGGAATTAAGTTGTGTGTTCGGGGCGAACACGGGAAGCTTAATTTCATCGGGAGACCAAAACCAATTCCTCCTCTCGGTCCCTATCATAGCCTCTTGTATATAGAGATTTATACCCACCACATACCTACCTTCTTACCCAACCTATAGGGGCCGGCCAAGCTAAGCTTGAAGCTCAAGCTTAGGGCCGGCCAAGCCTAAAGGATGAGCCTTAAGGTGGCCATCCACATTATATTTAAAAGGGATTTTTATTAAAATTATTTCTTATGTGGATATCATGGTTTTAAAAGAAAGTTTAAAATTTAAATCTTTCATTTTATAGTTTTCTACAAGAGATTAAGAAAAGATTTGAAATCTTTCCTTATTTGTAGATTAAAAGGTGGATTTTAATTTTAAGAAAACTTTCCTCTTTAACCATGTTCATGATTTAAAAGAGAGTTTAAAAATTAAATATTCTCTTTTATAAGTTTCTACAAAAGATTAAGAAAAGATTTGATATCTTTCCTTATTTGTAGATTGAAAGAGTTTTTAATTTTTTAGGATAACTTTCTTTTTATCCACATGTTTAAAAGAAAGATTTTAATTTATAAAATTTCTTTTTTATAATCCACCATGAAGGAAAAATTATTGGAGAAATTTTTTATAAATTTTCGAAAGCAAATAAGGAAATTTTAATTTGTGATTAAAACTTTATTTGCTTAGGAGATTTTAATGTGGCCGCCCATTGAAATAATAAAAAGAAAATTGTTTTTTAATTAAATAAATTTTCCTTTTCATGACAAAAGAATTAAGGAAGTTTTTATTAAAATTTCCTTATTTGCCAAGACCAAGGATTATAAAAGAGGAGGTAGAGGAGCCTTCATGTGGAACAACCTCTATTCTATTTTTCTTCCTCTCTTTTCTTCCTTGGTGTGGCTGGCCCCTCCTCTTTCTCTCTTCTCCATCTTGTGGCCGAACCTCATCTCTTCCTTGGAGTCCTTGTGGTGGCCGGATCTTGCTTGGAGAAGAAGAAGAGAAAAGAAGGTGATATTTCTAGCATCCCTTGGAGCTTGGTGGTGGCCGAACCTCTTCATCTTTGGAGGAACTTTTGGTGGCCGAAACCTAGAAGGAAGAAGAAGGTGCTTGGTGGTTCTCGTCTCGGAAGATCGTTGCCCACACAACGTCCGAGGTTAGAAGAGGAATATGGTAGAAGATCAAGAGGTTATTTTTGCTTACAAAGAAAGGTATAACTAGTAATTGTTTTCCACATCATACTAGTTTTCTTTGTATTGTTATTTTTGGAAATACCAAACACAAGAGGCATATGATTCTAGAGTTTTCGAAATAGTTTTTCGAGTTTGTGTTTTCTTCTTTTTCGAATTTGTGATTCGATTGTTCTTTTTGGTTAACCTAGAGTTATTTAAGGAAATAAATATTAGCTTTCCTTAAAAGGCTTTGCCTAGGCGGTGGTGGTTGCTCCCATATCCAAGAAGGCCATGTGCCTCACCATGCAGTCCTGGAAGCCAATTTTAGAAATTAATATTTATGGAATTAATAACTTAGGTAGATTTGAATCAATAGTGTTAAGTTCCGCTTGCGATTCAAATTTAAACCATTAAGAATAGATAAGTTAAATTTGGAATCAATAATGTTAAGTTCCATCTGCGATTTCTAATTTAACTTCTAAAGAACACAATAGGTTATTTAAGAAAAGATTCGACACTTGTACAAAAAAATTTTGTACAGTGGAACCGGTACGATTTTCTTAGAACTAACCAACATACATGATAGATTCTATGGCTGAGGCATAAGGGATCATATCCTTGCGGTCTCTCTCCTCTCTAGAAGAGGGACTTTGAGTCTTCGAAAGACTCACACCATGTGACATCGGCAGAAATCCTTTCTTAGAATTCTGCATGGCAAACCGTAGTAATACCTTGTCAGCATATGTACTCTAACTTAGGCCAAGCAATCTCTTAGATCTATCTCTATAGATCTGTATGCCTAGAATATGGGTTGCTTCACCAAAGTCCTTCATTGAGAAACAATTCTCTAGCCAAGTCTTTACAGACTACAGCAAAGGGATGTCGTTCCCAATGAGTAGTATGTCATCCACATACAACACAAGGAAGACAACTGTGTTCCCTACAACCTTCTTGTAGACACAGGGTTCATCTTCATTCTTGATGAAACCAAACAGTTTTATTGCTTCATCGAATCGAAGATTCCAGCTCCGAGAAACTTGCTTTAGCCTATAAATGGACTTATGCAGATTGCATACTCTACCAGTATGTTGTGGATCTACAAAACCCTCAGGTTGTGTCATGTACTCATCCTCGAGCAAGTTTCCATTAAGAAACACGGTTTTGACATCCATCTACCATATCTCATAATCGTGGTATGTTGCAATAGCAAGAATGATCCGAATGGACATAAACATCACAACTGGAGAAAAGGTTTCATCATAGTCAATACCATGAATTTGCTTGAAACCTTTAGCTACTAAACGACCTTCATAAATAAGTCCATCCATGTCAGCCTTTCTCTTAAAGACCCACTTACACCCAATGGGTTTTACCCCTTCAGGTGGATCAACCAAAGTCCATACTTGGTTGGTGTATATGGATTCCATTTCGGATCTCATGACCTCTAGCCATTTCTCAGAATCTGGTGTCATCACAGCTTCCTGATAGGAGGTAGGCTCATTCTAAATGAGCATAGCGTCATCATGGTCAGACAAGAGAAATGAGTATCTCTCAGGCTGACGATGTACCCTATCAGACCTGCGAAGAGGTAGGTCTACATGAACTGGTTGTTGTTCCTCAACTGCTTGTGGAACAATCTCATCATCCACAACACTTTGTGGTTCTAGTTCAACTTCTATCAAGGCTTCAGTGCTATGTTCCATATCCTGAACTTCTTCAAGATTGAACGTACTCCCACTAGTTTTTCTAGAAACAAAGTCTCTTTCTAGAAATACCCCAGTCTTAGCCACAACTAATTTGTATTGACTGGGAATGTAGAAGTAATATCCCTTCGTTTCCTTGGGATATCCTATAAAATAGCACTTATCGGATTTGGGTCCCAGTTTTTCCGAGACTTGACGTCGAACGTAAGCCTCACAACCTCAAATCCTCATAAAAGACACCTGGGCATCTCTCCCAATCCATATCTTATATGGTGTCTTTATCACAGCCTTGTATGGAATATGGTTGAGTATGAAGGCTGTTGTGTCCAGAGCATAGCCCCAAAGAGATATAGGAAGATCTGTGTGACTCATCATAGACCGTACCATATCTAATAGGGTATGATTCCTCCTTTCGGATACACCATTCCACTGTGGTGTTCCAGGAGAAGTGAGTTAGGATAGAATCCCACACTCAGCTAGATAGTCACGAAACTCATGGCTAAGGTATTCTCCACCTCGATCTGATCGAAGTATCTTAATACTCTTGCCAAGCTGGTTTTGTACTTCATTCTTGAATTCTTTAAACTTTTCAAAGGATTCTGACTTATGTGTCATCAAATACACATAGCCATATCTACTGAAGTCATCAGTAAAGGTAATGAAGTACCTATAACCACCCCTGGCAGCAACATTGAAAGGGCAATATACATCACTATATATAAGTCCTAACAAGTCAGTCGCTCTTTCACTGTGTCCACTAAAGGGAGTCTTGGTCATCTTGCATGACTCGCATGTCTCATATGATTCAAAATCAAATGAGTCCAGCAAACCATCTTTATAGAGCTGGGATAAGCGTTTGTCATTTATATGACCTAAGCGACTATGCCAGAGATAGGTTTGGTTCATTTCATTTGACTTGAACCTTTTGGTATTTATGTTATAGATAGGGTTCTCTAAGTCTAGAATATAGAGTCCATTCATCAAAGGTGCACTACAATAGAACATATCATTTAAATAAACTGAACAACATTTGTTCTTTATTATAAATAAAAAACCTTTTTTGTCTAAACAAGAAACTGAAATTATGTTCTTACTAAGAGCAGGCACATAACAACATTCAGCTAATTCAAGTACAAGCCCAGAATGCAGAGATAGACAGTAAGTCCCTACAGCAATAGCAGCAACCTGTGCTCCATTGCCTACACGTAGGTTCACCTCGCCCTTCGTCAATGCTCTGCTATTTCTCAGCGTCTGCACATTGGTACAAATGTGAGAAGCACATCCGGTATCCAATACCCATGATGAAGAAATAGATAGATTGACTTCTATAACATATATACCTGAAGTAGAAGTCTCACTTCTCTTCTTCTTAAGATCTTCCAGGTACACTTTGTAGTTCCTCTTCCAGTGCCCGGTCTGACCACAGTGGAAGCAGGTAGCCTCCTTGGCAACCCCTCCTTTGGGTTTCAGTGCCTTGCCTTTGCCCTTGGCTTAGGACTTTCCCTTACCTTTAGGCTTTCCCTTGCCTTTGTGCCTTTGCACCATCAAAATGGAGTTGGGCTTAACCTTCTTAAGGTTGAGCTCAACAGTTCTTAACATGCTTAGCATCTCGGGCAGGGGTTTATCAATTTCGTTCATGTTGTAATTTAGAACAAATTGATTATAACTATCCGGAAAGGATTGCAAGATCAAGTCAATGGCCAGCTCTTGGCCAAGTGAGAATCCCAACCTCTGTAGGTTTTCTATGTACCCAATCATCTTGAGTACATATGGGCCTACGGGAGTCCCATCTTGCATCTTGCACTGAAACAGTGCCTTAGAGATCTTGAATCTCTCAAGCCTTGCTTGTCCTTGATATAGTTGACGAAGATGTTCAACCATATCATAAGCACCCATCAACTCGTGTGGCTTCTGAAGCTCAGAGTTCATGGTTGCGAGCATGTGACATGACACATCTAATGCATCATCTTGATGCTTCTTATAAGCATCTATGTCAGCTCGCGTGGCAGTGGCAGGAGGTGCCTCGGGAATGGGCTACTCTAGGACGTACAGTTTTCGTTCCTGTGTGAGAACAATTCTCAGGTTCCTGTACCAGTCCAGGAAGTTAGCTCCATTGAGCTTGTCCTTACCAAGGACATAACGCAGGGAGAAGGTGTTCGTGTTTGAATGCATGGCAATCTACAACAGAAAAATGCAGAAAATAAACACCATATTCCATTTAATCATTTAATTAGGCCTTTAACTAAATGCTGCTTCCACTGAATTCTATAATTCATGTGGGACAAGATCCACATCATACTACGCCTTGAGTTAGCTTTGGCTAAATCGCCCAAGACTTAGTATGATCGGTAGGTAACTAATTACCAATTACATCTCTATGCAACTCTTGTTTATAGGATCAAGATCCGCATGTAAATTAAAACTTGAGTTAGCTTTGGCTAAATCGCCCAAGAGTTAATATAAATGTGATTTTGACCTATCTACCAACCATTGAAAAATGTCTATAGTTAAACCTGATCTAATTGATTTTAACTAGTTTTACTCAATCTAAATGAGTTTATACTCACCCAGGCATTAATAGGCAGGACCAAGATTATCCCTCCGCATCCTACCAAGATAATATGCGTTGCTCTGCTTTGACAGATTCAACAACAACATGTGATCGAGGTAGTGATGGGTATCACGGCATGGTAGGCATTTTGAGTTGACGCGATTAAGATCTAATCTAATCGTTGATGTGTATCATATACGCGATTTAGATCTAATCCAATCGTGGTGCATCATATACGCGATTTAGATCTAATCTAATCGTTAAGGCACTAATTAATTACTCTACTCTAGCATGCGTCACATACACACACACAAGCAATTAATTAAATTATGATTAGTCATGGCCCTACTACGATCTTCTCAAGCCAATGAGAAGATCGGATGGTCAACCTAGGGTCAACAGCTTCTCCAAGCTCCTCCCCTTCACTGGCATGTGTTGCTCGCACCCTCCTCGTAACTCCTCCTCGAGTGGACCTTCCACAACTCCATTTTGTACATTACAAAGATGAAACTCGAGTTATATTTGAGTGTAAACTATTTTACAACAGGAAATAAAATAGAAAGGCACGACGCGCAGGTCGCGTATCAAATATACAACACGCACAGTCACACAAAAATGGTCGTAGGCCATATTATGAATTACAACACATGTATCCAATACAATTGGGGTCTTATGGGCCATAACCATCACAAATACATACATAATTATAAATTATGTATTTTATATAAATTTCTGTAATTTTACTACTATTTTTACAATTTTATGAGTTACAATTTCCCGGCGGTCCCGTTTAGCGATTTTCAGGCGTGATCACGGGACAATGCCCCTTGCGGGGTTAGGGGCAGCACCCCTTCTCATGAAATGAGTCTCACGAGGGTCCCACGATGATCTTACAGTGCCCTAAGCCGCTGTCCCAAAACATTTTGGGCGAGACCTTGCTGTTTCGGAAGGTGTTTCTCGATAGTCGAAGCCTACAAGTGACCAAACACTTGTTGCTTAGCTTCTACGAGAAAAATACCCATAAAATACATAAAAACTGTAAAAATACAGAAACTTACAGATCATTAGTTTTTCATAAAAACCAAAATAAAACACATACATGCTTCGCACATGGCTCTGATACCACTGTTGGGACTTTCGAGCCGCAAAAACCGCTTTTTGCGTTGCGGAAACCCCGAAGTCCCATGCCACCGGATCCGTGCGAAGATAAAATTTTCATGTACTTGTTTTCTATCCTAGATCTACATTAGATCTACATGGTTAAGAGATTACCCTTGTAGCGAAGCCCTTCGCGAATCCCGCTCGTCCAAAATTTACCGGATCTCAACTGTGTTCAAATGGACACACCTTTATACGTATCAACACGAACAATAGAAATGGAGAAAACTATTAGAGTGTGCTAGCACTCTAAAGGTGTTTGGCCAAGGAGGAGGAGAGGGAGAAAAGAGAAGAGAGAAGGAAGAAGATGGAGTTACACAAGCACACCAAATGCACACTTAAGTGGTCGGCCACTTAATTGTTAGGATGTATACTAAAAGCCTAGCTTTTGGTATAAACATTTATCTAGAAATAAGAATCACATTAGTTAAATGTCTACATTTACGATAAATGTAGTTGCTCAATTAATTTATATTGTAGATAACATGGTGTTTGGTGTCACACACAGAAGATTATGTTATCGGTTTCTTATAAATTATAAACAATAGCTCACGACCAAGATGGAAAGGAACAAACCATTGGAAGGTCGTAGTGTAATTAGGTATTAGTTTATCTTAACTATATAATTACACTAGTACACTTAGAGTGTATTGAGTAGGACCATTTGAGTACGTTCCTTTTCTACTAACTTTAAGAAGGAACAAAGACCTCAGTTATTATGGAAGTGTGTGCTCTTAATCATAATATAATAACAAGCACATATATTTGATATTTATTTCTTTAATTTATCAATGGATGAGATTTAGTTCGATAAATCAATATGCCCGATAAGTTGAGAAATGATATCACTTATAGTGTGTGTTGTTGATTATAGAAGGAAACTGTGTCCTAGTGATCTAGGTTGAGAATGTCCCCAAGAGGAGCTCATAAGGATTGTCATGTGAAACCCTGCAGGTGGACTTAGTTCGACATGACAATGAAGTTGAGTGGTACTACTCTTGAAGCTAGATATTAATTAAGTGAGTTGTCAGTAACTTACTTAATTAGTGGACATTTGTTATCTTATACATAGGGAGACTAACACACTCATAATAAGAAGGAGTCCAAAATGTAATTTGGGATTGGTGCGGTAATTCAATAATAGTTCTCTAGTGGAATGAATTATTATTGATAAAATTAACTTGTGTGTTCGGGGCGAACACGAGATGCTTAATTTTATCGGGAGACCAAAACCAATTCCTCCTCTCGGTCCCTATCGTAGCCTCTTAATTATAGAGTACTATACCCACCTATACCCAACTTCTTACCCATCCCATAGGAGCCGGCCAAGCTAGCTTGGAGACCAAGCTAGGGCCGGCCAATGTTGGGTTCATGGGTGCTTCAAGGTGGCCGGCCCTAGCTTGGGTTCAAGCTTGGTGTGGCCGGCCCAAATTAAAATAAAAAGATTTTTTTTAAAATTTTTCTTATGTTGATAACATGATTTAAAAGAGAGTTTAAAATTTTAAATCTTTTCTTTTATAAGATTCTACAAAAGATTAAGAAAAGAGCTAAATCTCTTTCCTTATTTGTAGATTAAAAGGTTGATTTTAATTTTGGTAAAAACTTTCCTTTTAACCATGTTCATGATTTAAAAGAAAGTTTAAAATTAATAATTCTCTTTTATTAGTTCTACAAAAGATTAAGAAAAGTTTTGATATCTTTCCTTATTTGTAGATTGAAAGGAGATTTTAATTTTTGAGATAACTTTCCGGAAATTATCCACATGTTTAAAGAAAGATTTAATTTATAAAATTTTCTTTTAACCAATCATGAAGGGATAAAAATTATTGGAGAAAGTTTTTATAAAATTTCCAGAAGCAAATAAGGAAGTTTTAATTTATGTTTAAAATTTTTATTTGCTTAGAGATTTGGTGTGGTCGGCCATTATAATAATGAGAAGAAAAATTATTTTTAATTAAATAAATATTTTCTTTTCATGGCAAAAGAATTAAGGAAGTTTTTATTAAAATTTCCTTATTTGCCAAGACCAAGGATTATAAAAGAGGAGGTGGAGGAGCCTTCATGGGGGAACAACCTCTATTCTTTTCCTCCCTCTCTTCCTTGGTTTTGGTGGCCGACCCTATTTCTCTCCTCTCCTCTTGTTGGCCGAAATCTATCTACTTGGTGGAGCTTTTGTTTGTGGCCGGATCAAGGAAGGAGAAGAAGAAGAGAAAGCAAGCCTCGTCTCTAGTATCCCTTGGAGCATTGGTGGTGGCCGAAATTCTTCATCCTTGAAGAAATTTATTGTGGCCGAAATCTAGAAGAAAGAAGGAAGGTGGAAAGGTGGTTCTCATCTTGGAAGATCGTTTCCCACACAACGTCCGAGGTTAGAAGAGGAATTCGGTAGAAGATCAAGAGGTCTTTGTCTTCAAAAGAAAGGTATAACTAGTAATGTTTTTCCGCATCATGCTAGTTTTAGTTCTTTGTAAAAATACCAAATACAAGAGACATGCGATTCTAGTATTTCGAATTTATTTTCGATGTTGTGTTCTTTTGTTTTTATTTTTCCTTGTGATTTAATTGTTCTTTTCGGTTGACCTAAAGTTATTTAAGGAAATTAAATATTAGTTTTCCTTAAAAGGCTTTGTCTAGTCGGTGGTGGTTGCTCCCATATCCAAGAAGGCCATGTGCCTCGCCACATCAGTACTAGAAGCCAATTTTAGAAATTAATATTTAATGAAATTAATAACCTAAGTGATTTGGATCGAAAGTGTTAAGTTCCGCAGGAGATCCAAGTATAAACCTAAAAGAACAAATAAATTAAATTTTGGATTAAACGTGTTAAGTTCCGCAGGCGATCCAATTTTAATTTAAAAGAACACATGGTAGCTAGGAAAAGATTCAGACCTTTGTACAAAATTTTTGTACAGTGGAACCATTAGGTTTTCCGAGTAGCAACCAACAATTGGTATCAGAGCTAGGGTTTTGCCTCTCTGTATTTGGTATTAGTTTAATTATGCACATGTCATATATAATTTAGACAGGATAATAGTAGGATGTGCTAACTTTGTGGATGCAGGATCCAACTATTATGGCTTATAGACATTGTGTGTATGATTGGACCCTTGGACATGTCAAGGGCATTTTATTGTATGTGCATGATTGTATTATAAAATACAGCAAGAGCTGTATTTAGTTTTATTATGATTTTATTTTTTGATCTAGATACATGTACATTCCTTCGAGGAATATAGGATCGAAAAATGTAAAATTCTATTTATGTCGCGGATCGAATCTTGTAAGGTGTGGAACCTTTTGAGGATCAGAGGCGCAGTGGAACAAGGAGCAAGATGGATGCGACAACTAGACCCGGTGGCGGTGGCTAAAGATGGCAGCAGCTAAGGTTGGCGACACACGGAGGACAGCAATAGATAAAAGTCATAATAGTTGAAAATTAGTTTTTCTATTTATTGCTTTTTATGTTGTGTTGTGTGTGCTTGTTAGTATGCATGTTAAGTAGGCTAGCATAGTCAAAATTCCTCACTTTAAATAACTAAGTGGGAGAGGGATTTATTTTAAATAAATTCCACGGTCTCCATTACTGGTTTATAAGTGATGCAACAAGCTTGCGCGTTGGCTCTGAGTGCCTTCCTCCATATCAGATGAGCTTGTTTGCGGATCACTAGATTAAACTTCCATTTTGGATGACTATAGGAAGTTAATTAAGAGCGTGTGATCTTCCCCATCGGAAGGGGTGCAATCTTATTAATAGACTTAGTGTCAAGTAATGGTATACACTTAGGCACGTCTAATAGTATCCTCCCCATCGGAGTCACTGCTATTATTTGTGTGACCAAAGAAAACCAACTATTAATTTGTCAAAAAGATAAGTTGACAGAATAATAAAATTAAAATCCTCTCTTACAAATGTTGAGTTTTTGTATACGTCCACACTATCGTGGCATACAAAATTCATGGTGTATGAGGTAATTTTATTTGTCAGGTTGACGAGAAAATAAAATTAATGGGAAAAACTCCTCTTACAAATGTTTAATTTTGTATACGTCCACACTATCGTGGCATACAAAATTTACGGTGTTTGAGGTAATTTTATTTGTCATAAAGATTTATTGACAAGATAATTAATGGGTAAAACCCACCTCTTACAAATGTTTAAATTTTGTATACGTCCACACTATCGTGACATGCAAAATTCACGGTGTTTGAGGTATTGGTGAATTTAAATAATATTGTTTGAGGAATCAATGTTATTTTAAATTTAAAAGTTTTGACCAAATATTTGATCAAAGAAAGATCAACTATTAATTTTATTCGTCATAAAGTAAAGTTGACGAGATAATAAAATTAATGGATAAAATCTCTTCTTTGATTTTGTATACGTCCACACTATCGTGGAATACAAAATTCATGGGGATTTTAAGGAATTGATCTTGACCAAATATTTTTGTGATTCTTAGGATTTAAAATGTTTGTCAATTCCCTAGTTGTTATACTATAGAAAAGACTTAGTAGTCCCGATTGTAATGATTGGAAATAGGACTTGGACATTAATGTAGTCTGTCTTTTTAGAACTAAAGAACAATTTAGGTGTATTTAATTCATTAGTTGAAACATGTTTAATGGTGTTATCTACCAGAACCTGGAGTGTAGATACAGATGCCATTAATCATGTCCGCAATTCATTGCAGGGTTCCAGGAAACCCGACAACTAAATGAAAATAAAAACACCGCCCACATGGGCACTACTATAAAAATGACAGCTATTGCAGTGGGAGATGTTTATCCTTTGATAAGAATAAAATATGGATTTTAAGTAATTGTCTTTACGTACCAAGTTTAGAAAGAACTAGTTTTCAGTTTCTAAACTATTCAACGAACTTGATATTCTGCCTCTTTTAATAACAAAGTTGTTATTAAGAAAAAGAGGGAAGTTATATGTTCTGGTACGTTGGTTGGCAATTTATAAATCCAATAACTCCCACGATGCAACAAATGGAAATTAGTAACACATCTTCTAACTTTAAGAGAAAGCAACCTTCGGAAATTAACCAATTATATCTTTGGCATCTAGGGCTAGGTTATATTAACTTGAGTAGGATTCATTGGTAGCTGATGAACTTTTGGGTCCATTGGTAGTGGAAATCTTTCCAACCTACGAGTCTTACTTGGAAGGAAAAATAACCAAGAAGCTTTTAAATATAAGGGGTTTGGAGCCAAAGATACATTGGAATAGGTTCATTCTGATTTGTGTGATCCTATGACAAGAGATAGTATCGAATATTTCGACAACTATTCAAGATACGGATACATTTACTTGATGTGTCGCAAGTCTAAGTGCTTTGATTAGTTTAAAGAGTACGAGGCTGATGTGGAGAAACGTCAAAGTAAAAGTATCAAGACACTACGGTGAGATCGTAGTGGCAAGTACCTCTTGGGAGAATTTAGGAGTCACTTATCAGAAGTAGGGATTCAATCTCAATTAACTCCACCTGGTACACCCCTACAGAATGGTGTAGAAAAAGGAAGGTATAGGACTCTTATGGAAATAAGTAGATTGATGATGAGTTATTTAGAAAATTACCAAATTCATTTTAAGAATATACTCTGGAAACGGAAGTAAACACCTTCCAAAACTCTCTACTCATATAGAATTGCTAAATAGGCATAAGCCTATTTTGAAGCATATTCGGATTCGGGAAGTCCAGCACATATGCTGAAGAGAGACAATGATAAGTTGGACAGGAATTCACTTGTTTGTAAGTTATCCTAGAGAAATGAAAGTAGGTTTATAGTCTTAAAAATCAGAAGGTCATTGTTAGCATCAATGATCGATTTTTAGAAAAGGACTATATAATAAACTACAAGCCCATAAGTAAATTTGTTCTTAAAGAAATTATAAAGGACATGCCTAATCTAGTACCAACTGTACAAGGTGAAATATCACAAGAAACTGCAACACATATCATAAATGATACACAATTACAGACAGTGCCTCATCGTAGTGGGAGGGTTGGCAAGCAACCTAAGAGATTCATGTTTTGGGAGAGTCTTTGGACTTGATCCCAAATGAACATGAGCCTGATCCCGGACATATGATGAAGCACTCCAAGATAAAGATGCAGTATCTTGGCAAAGAGTAATGAATAACAGAATTAGAATATATATATTCTAATAAAATCTGGAAGCTTATAGAACCACCAGATGGTGTAAAAGCCATTGGGTGTTAAATAGGTCTACAATAGAAAAGGAATGACAGACGGGAAAGTGTATACTTTCAAAGCAAGACTTGTTGAAAAAAGGGAAACCTTTTATCGGTAGTCATGCTAAAGTCTACCCAGTTTCTTTTTAGCAAGTGGATGTCAATACAGCTTTCCTTAATGGAAGTCTTGAAGAAAGCATCCATATAAAGCAACCAAAAGGGTTCATTACAAAGGGCAAAGAGCATCTTGTGTGCAAGCTCAATCAGTCTATGGACTGAGGCAAAGCTTCAAGGTCTTGGAACATCCGGTTTATCAAAGTAATCCAGACCTGTGGATTTATTTAGTAACTGGATAAGTCTTGTGTATACAAAAAGTGTGATGGAAACGTGGTGGTATTTCTTGTACTATACGTAGATAACATTTTTAGTAGTTGGAAATAATATCAAAATATTGTCAGAAGAAAGGGTATGGTTGTCCAAACAATTCGATGTCACGCCCCGAGGGAGTCCCTGCCCGAAGAAATTTCGGCAGCACCTCCCCTGTACGGTGGACAATCTGAAACTTTCTACATCCACAATATACATCAGCCACAGGCGGCTGGAATATACACACAACCACGCAGTTATATATATATCATCAGCCCACACGGCTAAAACAAAACCAACACAACGAAAAATGACAGAAACACAATACAAACCAAAGCACAAAAACTGCTAGCCGGCTAGGCTTACACAACCAACAACAAATACAAAATACCACATAACAATATCAACACTCCAAAAACAAAATCGGAGTACAGAGCTAAACAAACTGATACATAAACAAACAAAACATACGTGAAACCGATAAGTCTTCTGATGTGACGTGGGGACCAGCAGACAGGATAGTCCAAGCGACCTCATAACAACCTGGTACCTGAAAAATATGGTGTCAACGGGGGTGAGGTCAACAACTCAGCGAATACCAATGGACATGAATAGTAAGATATATCTAACAGCAACAAACATAGAATACAGCTTCCTAATCATATATAGGGAATATGCAAAACTGAAAGGTAACTGAGAAAGCTGTACTCACCAGGAACTCCTATCCAGACAAAAGGGTCGTCAAACCGAAAGTGTCAACAATCCTGTATGCAGGTCAAAGGTATGCATCCAACCAAAATGCAACAACCAAATGCAGCAAACACAATCACAAGAAATAAATGCATCAATGCATATGAGGCTAATGATGCGTCCTGGTCACCCCTGACGCCAGTCAGTCATCTCGCACACAAATGGCGAGACCGAGTGGGTAGGGCTGTGACAACCGTGCACTCTGTTGTCACTGCTCCTGATGAGTGACCGAGTGTACGGGATGCTGTCGAAGTACTCCTATCCTCTTACCCCAAATCATAAATGGGGGAGCTCAATGCTCTCATCTCCCGGTACACGATGATGGGGAGGTATCTCTGCTGGCTATCACGCTGAGTCACCTGACCAACGGAGCCAAACAGAGTCCACCGTCTGCCGGCTACCACGCTGCTACACTAAATGTCAGTGGAGCCAAACAGAGTGGAACTGTCTGCCGGCTACCACGCTGAGTCACCTGAGCAACGGAGCCAAACAGCAGAACCGCCACACACCTGCCTGATAAACCACTAATCCATGTGTGGTGGTGTGTGCAGTACATGTAACTAGCGATGGGCTCAAACATAGTGGAGCCGACAATCGCACAGCATGCAATCATGATGCATGACACTAAGCATAGAAAAACTGATCAACATAACCATATCCATATATATAAAATGAGTACTGTAAAATCGATGGTCACATACCAAGATCTAGAGTACACAGGTCAGATAGAATATCAAAAACCTATGTCCTGAACATAATAAGTATGGAATATCCTGATCAGCATAGAAAAATCCATATATACATAATATAGGTACCACAGTATCAATAGGTCAAATCCACGGATCTAGGGTATACAGGTCCTCTATGGTATAATAACCTAGATCCTAAACATATCCCCCTTCCATAGCATATGTACCAACAATATGCACAGATCAAAGCCACAAGGTCTAGGTACACAAATCATATATGATATACTAATAGAAATACACAATCCAGACATGGCATAAAAACCTAAGTATCAGATAATTTGGATACACATGCCAGAAACAAAAATATCGAGAGACTAATCCTAACCTCAGTAAAGCATGGTATGTCACTCTAGAAACTAAGATACTCATGGCAATAAGATACTCATGGCAACAAATCACGAGATATAAGCACGGATACATCACAGGCGACAAACCTAACATGCTATGGATATCAAACAGTGACATACCAAAGGCAAACATGTTCATTGCTTGTAGTTATAAAATACTATGCATATCCAAATGACAATATCATAAAAGACAAGTCAAGAGGTACCCGCCTCCAATGTAGATCGTGTTGTATGTCCTCTAATCAGAGCTCTTGTCTCAAATCAAAACCCTGAAATAAATATACAATCAACACTTAGGTTTATCGTAGATCGGATAATGCAAGCCGAAACCTCAAAAAATCCAATCTTATGACCTCACCCTTTTCTTCCAAAACTCATCCAACACCTGATAATCATTTTCTGTTAACATAATCCACCTTAACAATTCCTCAAATAAATGATTACTAATGAATCTAAATCTGTAACTAAACTCTAGTTAAATCCACAACTGGAAATGAAATCAAATCTCCAATCTCAACAGATTAATGAATTCAAAATCAATTAAAGATTATCAACTAGATGTCTAATCGGATTCAGTACCTTACCCAAACAAACATCCAACTTCCTTCTTCCCAACCTTGCTAGTTGATCCACATCACACAACCCTGCATAAAAGAACCTTACTGTTGGAATTAAACGAATCAAGAACAAGACCAAGCAATGGTGTTTACGGATCAAACATCAACCCAACTCACCTTGCCATTACCTTACTGAAACCCCTTACTCTGAAGAGGAGATGGAGCCTAGGTCACAAGGGGGTCGGTGGCACTTGGCAAAAGCGAAGAGAACGACTACCGGCACTAGTGCAGAGAGGAACAACACCATCGCTCCAATTCAGAGGCACGAGGAGGAAGGAGGAAAAGGAGGGAGTCGCGGTCGGCCGGCTAGGGCTCACAGACAGCGGTGCTCAGCCTCATCTTGTCACCGTAATCTCGGCTCGGGCAGAGAGAAGAGCGGCTGTGAAGACGGCTAGGGCACCGGTGCTAGGCAGAGGGACGAGCTCGGCCGGCAGTGGCTCGGGGAATCCGGTGGCCGGCGCTCGAAGAAGAGAAGGGAGGTCGGCCGATCGAAAGGAGTCGGTGTCGGCGCACAAGGGTTTCGGCCGGCCGTTGTCGCTAGGGCAGTGGAAAGGAAACTTTGCCCGGCGACCAGCGCTAAGGCTCACCACAGAGGAAGCAGCCGGCGGTTTGTGCGCGAGGAGAGAAGAAACGCCGTATGTGCGGAGAAGGAAATCGCCGAGTGAGGCTAGGGTTCACGGCAGGGAGAGAATAAATAAAATAAAGAAAACAAAAATAAAAGGAAAATAAAAACTAAACTTTTCCTCACTTAAACGGGGCAGCCTAAACAGGCTTTCCCCGGGCCTCGTTTTCATCCCCGTTAACTCGTTCGTACGAGTTACGAAAAATTCTCGAAAAATTTCCAAAAATTCTGAAAAATTCCCTTATTAATATTTCTCTATTTTACCGGTATTTTACATTCTCCTCCACTAATAAAAATTTGGTCCCCAAATTTCGCTATCTACCATCAACAAGTACTAACAACAGGTAAAGCGTATATATGCTGAACGGCAAACTAAATCACATACTCAAGTGAAAAGGTGGGGATATAGAGCTCGGATCGTATCCTCAAGCTCCCAATTAGCCTCCTCGTCTGAATGATGCTGCCATCCGACTTTAACCAGCCGGATAGTCTTGTTCCGCAACTGACGCTTCTTCCGGTCTAAAATCCGTACCGGAATCTCATCATATGAAATGTCAGGCTGAACTGGAACTGGAGTATCAGCCAACACATGCATCAGGTCGGGCACATATCTCCGCAACATAGATACGTGGAATACATAGTACACGCCTACCAAGGACGGTGGTAGTGCTAGCCAATATGCTACCGCTCCAATCCTCTCCAAGATCTTGAAAGGTCCAATGTATCGCGGAGTTGGCTTACCTCTAAGGTCAATCTTTTCACCCCTTTCGTGGGTGAAACTCGCAGAAATACATGGTCGCAAATGGAGAACTCTAAGAGTCTCCGACTCCGGTCAGCATAACCCTCTTCTGGTAGTCCTGTGCCCCTGACACTCTCCGTCTAATAGTACAGACCAACTCTGCCTCATACTGAGCTCTATGAGGTCCCAACAACTGGGCCTCCCCAACCTCATCCAGAGGTTGGGTGTCCAACAGAACCTACCATACAACGCTTCAACGGTGGCCTTTGGATAGCCGAAAGCAAACTGTTATTGTAGGCGAATTCTACCAATGGCAAATGGTCCTCCCAATTGCCTCAAAATCCAAAACACGTGACCTCAGCAAATCCTCTAGAGTCTGTATGGTCCGCTCTGATTGTCCATCTGTCTACGGATGGAAAGTTGTATTGAAACAGAGCTGCGTGCCCAAGACCTACTACAGACTTTGTCAAAAACAAGACGTAAACCAAGGGTCTCTATCCGAAATAACAGTCAACGGAACACCACGTGATCTGATAATCTCCCGACAAAACAGATCTACCAATCGATCCAGGAAATCAGTCTTCCGGATCGCTAATGAATGCGCGGATTTGGATTAATCGATCAACGATTACCCAAATCGCGTCATGACCTCATCGTGTCCTCGGCAAACCCACCACAAGTCCATGGTAATGTGTTCCCATTTCCACTCGGGAATTGGAATCCGCTGAAGTAATCCAGCAGGTCTCTGGTGCTCATCCTTCACCTGCTGACAGACAAGACATCTAGCTACAAATTCCGCGATGTCATTCTTCATACCGTTCCACCATTAGGAACACCTCAAATCTTGATACATGCGGGTCCCGCCTGGGTGGATCGTAAATCGAGAGCGATGAATTTCCTGAAGTAGCTCCTGTAAGACCGGATGAGACTGAGGTATGCATAATCTGTCTCAGAAGTATACAACACCCTCCTCGTCTCATGTGAACTCGGTCTGCTGCCCGGAAGCTGTCTGGCTACTAATGAACTGCAAGTGCTGATCACCAGCCTATACCTCTCGGCTCCTCGTCTTGATCGACGACTGAACAACCATGGTAACAAGAATACCTTTCTCTGTCCATTCTTACTCCTCAAGGCCTAACCCGGAGAAACCTTGAATCAAGTCTGTGACCACAACTCGGTGGCAAGCTAGAGTCCCTCCGGACATCCTGCTAAGTGCAACGGCAACAACATAAGCTCTCCTCGGGTGATAGCTAATGGTACAACCATAATCCTTCAGGAACTCCATCCATCTCCTCTGTCGGAGATTAAGTTCCTGCTGAGTGAACAGACATTTGAGATTCTTATGGTCAGTGAGAATCTCAATTGTAAAACCGCACCGATAATGCTGCCAAATCCTCAAGTCAAACATACTGGCGTTCAGTCACAAGTCATGTACTGGGTAGTTCTCCTCATACTCCCTCAACTACCGAGAAGTAGGAGACTACCCTGCCGTGCTGCATCAAAACAGCGCTCAACCCTGTAGAGATGCGTCAATATAGAGCACGAATCTGTCCTCTCCAGAAGGTAAAACCAAAAATCGAAGCCGACACTAGTCTCCGCTTCAGCTCCTGGAAGCTGGTCTTGAAATCCTCAGTCCAAGTAAACTTCACGCCCTTTCTGGTCAGACGTGTCAGTGGCATAACAATCCGAGAGAAACCCTCAACGTATCTCCGGAAATATCGAGTCAAACCAAAGGAAGTTGCGAGCCTCTTCTATAGACTCCGTCTACTCCCAACGATAACAACCTCTATCTCCTATGGAAACCACGGTACACTCCTACTGGTGACCGTGTGTCTCAAACATCTCACAGAAGACAACCAAAAATACACACTACTGATCTTCACATATAGACGTTTCCGACAAAACATCTCTAGAACTATGCAAAGATGGTGTACGTGACCCACCTCGGATCAGAAATATATCACCACATCGTCAACAAAGACAATGGAAACCAATCCAAACATCCTAGGGATACCCAAATCATCGAGTCCATGATAATATCTAGGGCACCGCAAGCACTAATGGTAAAACCAAGACACATAATGTCTGTATCACAGACATTCCTAACCATAAGATCCTCAACAATAAACAGATTTGATCACCAACGATATAAATCACCAAAAAATATATCCTCCAGTGTGAGAGCAACGCTCCATCACACGAAATACCATATATGTAGGAGCAATGCTCTACCACAAGAAATCCTCCATATGTGGGAGCAACGCTCCACCACAAATAATCCAAAATATATATCTACCATAAACATGGGAGCAATGCTCCGCTACAAGAAATCCGTAATATGTGGAAGCAACGCTCCACCACAAAACAATCCCTAAATATGTGGGAGCTACGCTCTACCACAACAATCCAGAACATGTGAGAGCTTCGCTCTACCACAACAATACATAAGTGCCCAAAGCACCTAACTATCTAGCTAGAGACTGCACGAGATCTCTCTACCACAGATCACTTTGGGTAGCCTAGGGTATAACCACACAGTAAGCAAATCAAATCCATAGTCAACTCTATCATCCTCCTAGTGGGTCGGTCACCCACTAATGGGTATATTAGTTGACAGGGTAAAACAACCAATATCATAATGTAGACATTTAACATTCTACATTTAACATAGGTAGAATCATCATGATGCTACCAACCATACATCTGACACACATGCACACATAACATATGTATGATCGACATAATCCTCCAATTAGTACACACCAAATATACTCACATCATAAGTATAAATCACCGTGATACCTCCAACAATGTATACCAAACCCGGGTGCATATATCATCGTAGGTAAAATCAATAATACCCCTCAAACAACACTCACATGACAAATATACACATGTGCCAAGAGTATAATCAACATATACTTCCAATAAGGCATACTAAACCCAGGTGCATTCACAAATCACACATAATCAACCAGATATCTCAGATACCACACCAAACACATGTGCTCATATCACAACTCAGATTAAATCGATAAGATATCTCCAATAAACCAACCAGACCACTCGGGTATAATCTACTAGAAACCCACAACAATCATAACTGGAAAAGTATGCACCCACTACATGCAATTAGACCGTCCATCAAAACGCTCCTACAACTCGTAATAATCGCCTGTACACACTACATAGATATGCAGAATCAGCATATTTAATCCAATCTACCACACAAATCCTATACCACCTTCTAAGTTATCCAATTAGGTACATACAGTCTAAAATTAAAGTACTCATGGAATAAGATACATCGATCCTCTATCGACTGACCAAACCGATAATAGTATATGGGTAATTCAGTCCTTTCCCACGTCAGTATAAGCTAGGTACTCTATGTGCTCAAGATATCCAACTAAGCATGAATAACCCAAGATTCAAACATCTAAAAGTAAAGTAGGTCAATCCCCTACTGATCGAATCAACAAAACTAATCGGTCATCAACTAACTAATCAAGAACAAATAAAACCTCTACAAGCGTCTAAGGTAAATCAACCCATGACTACCCCAAGTCAATATGTGTAAATCAGTTTTCTATTGACCGATCTAACCAGAGTACAATAATCATCTACCGACGAAAACTAACTAAAGTATATCGATATTCTACTGACTAGTCAACATGAATATGAAGGTACTATCTACTACACACTAATAATAACAGAGGCTGGTATGTGCCTCCATCTCCTAACCAATTAGTAGTAACAGAAGCTAATACTACTAATGGTATGATATGAAAAATTACCAAAAACTGTAATCCCTCAATCTCTATTAAGGTCGATCATCGTCAGTGGCTAACCCCTCACATGTAATATGGCTACAACATCAAACAGATATCAGATACAAAGTGTCATAACTATCACAGTAAACAATGCATACACTAACTAAATAGTAGGATAACAGTATACCAACATACCTCCTATAGCTTGGAGATGTCCTGCTGCTGCCAGGTCCCAAAACCCGAAAAGTCACATCGACAAGACCAAAACACAAAATTCGAAACACCGAAAAAATAAGACTCGTAAGTCGATCTCTGATACCAAATAAATTGGTATCAGATAAATCTCGAAAATCCAGAACACATAGCAAGTATCGTATACCTGCTCTGATACCACTTAAATTGTCACGCCCCAAGGGAGTCCCTACCCGAAGAAATTTCGACAGCACCTCCCCTGTACGGGGGACAATCTGAAACTTTCTACATCCACAATATACATGAGCCACAGGCGGCTGGAATATACACACAACCACGCAGTTATATATATATCATCAGCCCACACGGCTAAAACAAAACCAACACAATGAAAAATGACAGAAACACAATACAAACTAAAGCACAAAAACTGCTAGCCGGCTAGGCTTACACAACCAACAACAAATACAAAATACCACATAACAACATCAACACTCCAAAAACAAAACCGGAGTACAGAGCTAAATAAACTAATACATAAACAAATAAAACATACGTGAAACCGATAAGTCTTCTGATGTGACGTGGGGACCAGCAGACAGGATAGTCCAAGCGACCTCATAACAACCTGGTACCTGAAAAATATGGTGTCAACGGGGGTGAGGTCAACAACTCAGCGAATATCAATGGACATGAATAGTAAGATATATCTAACAGCAACAAACATGGAATACAGCTTCCTAATCATATAAAGGGAATATGCAAAACTGAAAGGTAACTGAGGAAGCTGTACTCACCAGGAACTCCTATCCAGACAAAAGGGTCGTCAAACCGAAAGTGTCAACAATCCTGTATGCAGGTCAAAGGTATGCATCCAACCAAAATGCAACAACCAAATGCAGCAAACACAATCACAAGAAATAAATGCATCAATGCATATGATGCTAATGATGCGTCCTGGTCACCCCTGACGCCAGTCAGTCATCTTACACACAAATGGCGAGACCGAGTGGGTAGGGCTATGACAACCGTGCACTCTGTCGTCACTGCTTCTGATGAGTGACCGAGTGTACGGGATGCTGTCGGAGTACTCCTATCCTCTTACCCCAAATCATAAATGGGGGAGCTCAATGCTCTCATCTCCCGGTACACGATGACGGGGAGGTATCTCTGCCGGCTATCACGCTGAGTCACCTGACCAACGGAGCCAAACAGAGTCCACCGTCTGCCGGCTACCACGCTGCTACACTAAATGCCAGCGGAGCCAAACAGAGTGGAACTGTCTGCCGGCTACCACGCTGAGTCACCTGACCAACGGAGCCAAACAGCAGAACCGCCACACACCTGCCTGATAAACCACTAATCCATGTGTGGTGGTGTGTGCAGTACATGTAACTGTTGGATCGAGACGCGCTAGAGGGGGGGGGGTGAATAGCGCTCGTGGCTAAAATCGTTCAATTATCGGAATCGTAAAATCTATCGGAGAAGTAACGCAGCGGAAAGTAAACAACCACACAGAAAGACAAGAGAATTTACTTCGTTCGGAGCCTGTGACGACTCCTACTCGAAGGCCCGCGATCCTTAATCGCTTTCCGTGGGCAACAACTATAAGTTCGACAAGAGTACAAGTATTACAGTTAAGTATAATGAAAAAGTACAGTTATACCGACGACAATATCGTAATCTGAAGATTTCGGAGCTCCGGGTCGTCGGTGTCTCGTAGCAGCACTTCGGGATCGTCTCGTGAGCAGCTTGTAGCAGAAAGATTGCTTGGAAGTTCTTCTATTTGAGCTGCTGGTCGAAACCCTTTATAAAGGGTGTTCAAGGCGCCTTCTACTGTTCACCAAGGCGCCTTGAACAGCCGAGTCAGCCGGGGAGATGAGGAGCGAACTGGTCGAATCTTATCACAGACTCAAGGCGCCTTCCACTATTCACAGGGCGCCTTCAGATGTTCAAGGCGCCTTCCACTGTTCATCAAGGCGCCGTGAGCAGCTTCTCGCAGCCAGCTCCAGCCTTGCATCCTAGGCGCCTCCAAGCTCCATGGAGGCGCCTTGGACACTGTTCATCCGAGGCTTTAAGTTGCTCCTTTGCACCTACAAGATACGTTAGTCCCAAACACTACCCTGCAGCACAAAGTTAGCACATAATACAATAGATATTATAAATGAAGTATTAACAGTCTCCGGACTGTCCGAGTCTGACTTCAGGTTTCCAACCGGAAACCCTAGGTCGACCCGACGCCTACTGTTCCCTCTACGGGGAACGCGTCCTCACCTACTCCACTCAGGAGATTTACCTGTTGCCAGTACGATCCTCCAGATCGACTGGACTTTTGCTCGGCACTCGACGCTTCCGGACTTTCTGCTGGACATCCGCTTCCCGGCTAGTCCAGACTTTCACCTGGTTCGCGACACCAGGACTTTTCACCTAGGGTTACCACCCCCTAGGACTTTTGCCTGAAGCCATCGACCTGCCAAGACTTTCCGCATAGGGTTACCACCCCCTATGACCTAGGGTTACCACCCCCTAGGGTTTTTACCTGCCTAACCGCAGCTAGGACTTTTGCCTAAGTATCACTTAGGACTTTCCTGCAAGCTCCATGAACTTTGTTAGATAACACCACCACTTAACTTTGAGCCCTTTGCCATAATCAAAACTCAGGTTCGATCATCTGGTGCTCACTGCACCAACAATCTCCCCCTTTTTGATTATGGCAATCTTGGTTCAAAGTTAAGTAAAACATAACTTTTATAAATAATGAAAGTTAACCAGAAGCATCAATGCATAAATAAAATTTAAAGTTTATGCTCCCCCTTTCATTCTTGATTTCTTAACTTTGACTTTTCTCTCCCCCTTTGACATAAATCAAAAAGAGTTAAGAAGAGAGAAATAGCCTAGTTAATTTAAGCTCCCCCTAAAGGGTAGCATAGTTAAGTACTCAGACTTAAAAAAAAATTTAGGTGAAGTACTTAGCTCAAAAGGTGTTTGAAAAGAATTGTTGCATAGATAATTTAGATTTTAAGTTAATACCTTAATAACTTCTTTGAGTTTAGGTGTCCAAGCATGAATCAAATTAAATTATTTAACTTGATTGGGTATCAGAGCCCTAAAGGAATTTGTTTAGCCTTAAAGTACTAGCATGACTCTGTTCATTCCCCCTTAATTAATGCCAAATTAAATTCTTAGGGTCTTATAGTACAAGCATAAGAAGAACTTTATATTATCCTAATTCCGGCTCATCCATTCTAGATTATCAAACATGTGCAGTTTGAGATGAGATTATTTGAAACTATTGAAAATTTAAGTTCCAAATGAGAAAATGCTAAACTTTTGAGAATTTATTGAAAATTAATTAGAGTTAACTTTAGCAATCAGAATTTGATAATTAAATATTTTTTAAATCCTTTTAAATTAATATTTTGACAGTAATTGAATTAATTTTAAAAGATTTTGAAAAGAATTTTCAAAAGATTTTTGAAATGAATTTTCAAAGGATTTAAATAAGTTTTTCAAAAGATTTTTCAAAGCATTTATATAATTTTTGAAATGATTTTTAAATAATTTTGAAATTTATTTTCAAAAGATTTTTGAAATGATTTTTGAAATGATTTTGAAATTAAGTTTTTAAAAGATTTTTGAAATGATTTTTAAATAATTTTTGAAATTTATTTTCAAAAGATTTTTGAAATGATTTTGAAATTAAGTTTTAAAAGATTTTTGAAATGATTTTTAAATAATTTTTGAAATTTATTTTCAAAAGATTTTTGAAATGATTTTGAAATTAAGTTTTAAAAGATTTTTGAAATGATTTTGAAATTAAATTTTTAAAAGATTTTTGAAATTATTTTTAAATAATTTTGAAATTGATTTTCAAAAGATTTTTGAAATGATTTTGAAATTAAGTTTTAAAAGATTTTTGAAATGATTTTTAAATAATTTTTTGAAATTGATTTTCAAAAGATTTTTGAAATGATTTTGAAATTAAGTTTTAAAAGATTTTTGAAATGATTTTTAAATAATTTTGAAATTAAGTTTTAAATGATTTTTAAATAATTTTGAAATTGATTTTCAAAAGATTTTTGAAATGATTTTGAAATTAAATTTTAAAAGATTTTTGAAATGATTTTTAAATAATTTTTTGAAATTGATTTTCAAAAGATTTTTGAAATGATTTTGAAATTAAGTTTTAAAAGATTTTTGAAATGATTTTTAAATAATTTTGAAATTAAGTTTTAAAAGATTTTTGAAATGATTTTTAAATAATTTTGAAATTGATTTTCAAACGATTTTTGAAATGATTTTGAAATTAAGTTTTAAAAGATTTAAATAATTTTGAAATTAAGTTTTAAAAGATTTTTGAAATGATTTTTAAATAATTTTGAAATTGATTTTCAAAAGATTTTTGAAATGATTTTGAAATTAAGTTTTAAAAGATTTTTGAAATGATTTTTAAATAATTTTGAAATTAAGTTTTAAAAGATTTTGAAATTAATTTTGAATTAACTTGATTTAAGTTAATTTTAGTTTTAATTTCTTAGTCATCTCACCCGATCTAAATTTTCAATCAGGTAATCCTATAATTGAGGTGAGATGAATTGTGGTTCAGTTTAAGGGGTTGGTTTAACTTTGTGTTAGATTCAGATTTAGCTTTGGGTTCAACAAGTAAGCATTCTTTGGATAAACTTCTGGGCTATGGTGAGTCACACGGAACTCATTAAAGTAACCATGCATTCGAGGTTTTCCAAATAGTCTTACCCATTGAACTTAATACTAAAACTTGGTCTAACTAGTTAGGATCCATTTAAGGGTAGCTTCGGTCAGTTTCACTTGGCCAAATGCACCAGGTCGAAGCCATATCTTCCTAGACATGCGATGCCCAAGCTTCCCTAACGTACTATCATCCAAAAACTTCACCAGTACTGTTAGTAAAGTTAAACCTAGCCTATTTTATCTAACCTTAATTACCCTGCCGGGTAATCTACTCTTGTTTACCCATTTCGGGTAGATTAAGTTCGGTTACCCAGTCGGGTAATTTAGTTGGGAGTGCCAGCTATTCTGGATTCTCCTTCTATTGAATTTTAAATTTCAAATTTTGAATTTTAACTTTGAATTCGAATTTTGAATTTTGAATTTTGAATTTTTTGAATTTTAATTTAATTGTGAATTTTAGATTTATGAATTTTGAATTTAATTTATTAAAATTGTTTTCCTTCTTGCTCCCCCTGGATCATAGCCTCGATATGGTCTATCAAGGTAGTGGACCTGATCCTTGGGGACCCAATATTGTCCAAGTCCAATTTGATTAACTAGGTTGGACTTGGGGACCCATGCTTGAATTATGTTCCTTCTATTTACCAACGACAGATATGATCTATATTTAGTTTTGGGCTTGAATCCAAGTCCGGATTTGTTGTAAACGGCACGCTGTTTTCCAAGAATCAGATCCAAATTTTTGGAACCCAACGTAAAGCGTTCTAACGTATCCTTGAGTTCTTTAATTTGAGTTTTCAAATTGGAATTTTCTTCCTCAAGTTGTTGGACTTGAGTTGAATTTCCAACTTGAACTGACTCAGTTAAAGAACTCGAGTCAGTCGCTTCCTTAAGGGCTATTACTTCCTTTTGGAGCGACTTAACCCGGATGTTGGATTTAGCCAATTTTTTAAGCAAATAAGGAACTAAATTTCTTAAGTCATCTATTTGAGTTTCGGCGAGAAAAGAACTTACAGTGGGGATCGGGCCTTCGGAAACGGATGCGGATCCGTGGCTTCGCTCGGACTCTGTTTCTGACTCGTTCTCGGCTTCGGACTCGATTTCGTCAATTAGGTTAGCCTACGTCGGTAATGCGAGAAAGCTCGTTGGTTCTTCTTCCTTGTCAGTCTCGGATTCGTCTGACGACTCGGACCAGGTTGCTTTCAATGCCTTTCTTCTTTTCTTCTTGTTTGGGCAATCTGGCTTGTAGTGACCTTTTTGGTTACAGCCGTAGCAGGTGACATCTGATCTGTCCTTTGTGTTCATTTGAGTTGCCTTCTTCGACTTGCACATCTTCCGTACGAGTTTTATCAAGTTGGAAATAACTTCGTCTTCGTCTTCTACGTCTGATTTATCGTCTTCATCCTCTGATATTTTAGATTTGCGCCTTGACGTCGGTTCACGTGTTCTGCTAGTACCTGCAACCAAAGCAACACCTTTCTCGACCGGGCGTGCATTAGTCTGCTCATGCAATTCTAATTCAGAAAACAATTCATCTAGTTTTATTGAGGATAAATCCTTGGAAACTTTGTAAGCATCAACCATGGATGCCCACAAAGTGTTCCTCGGAAAAGCACTTAGCGCGTACCTTATTACGTCGCGGTTTTCCACTTTTTGGCCGATCGTATGAAGCCCGTTGAGTAGGTCCCGGATGCGTGCGTGAAGTTGGTTTGCCGTCTCACCTTCCTGCATTTTAATATTATATAATTTATTTAAAATTAAATCACGCTTACTTACTTTAGCGTCTGACGTGCCCTCGTGCAGCTCGATTAGTTTGTTCCACAGCTCCTTCGTACTTGAAAATGGTCCGACTCTATTCAGTTCTTCTTTTGTCAACCCGCATTGCAGCATACAGGTTGCTTTGGCATCAGCTTCGACCTTCTTTCTTATGCTGGTATCCCAGTTAGTGCATGAAACGAGTTCTCCAGCGCCGTCAAGTGGTAGCTCGAGACCGGTCTGGATGATGATCCACATCTCGACTTGCGTCTTGAGATGGTAGATCATCCGGTTCTTCCAATAGGTAAAGTCTTCGCCGGAGAAGAGCGGGGGGTGAAAAGTGCTAAAGCCTTCTTGGAGGGCCATTTAAAAGAACCGACGACAAAAGAATATCAAAACTATGTACCAGGACTTGATCCTGGATTAGCAGTGCAGTATGGAAGGATAGAAATAGAAGTTCACTAGTTTCGAAAAATAATAAAATATTATTAAAAAATATTTTAAAAGATATTATTTCAAATTTTGCCAAATTCAATATTTTATCAATACTAATAAACCGTGAAAGGATGAAAATGAATTTTTCGAAAATAATTTTGGAGAAAAAAAACGAAAGGCGTAAGGTTTTATTTTTACCCTATACACACGACAAAGCCACGAAAAATGCTTGAATGGTGGTTACACCAGTTCAAAGCGACCCTGCTCTGATACCAATTGTTGGATCGAGACGCGCTAGAGGGGGGGTGAATAGCGCTCGTGGCTAAAATCGTTCAATTATCGGAATCGTAAAATCTATCGGAGAAGTAACGCAGCGGAAAGTAAACAACCACACAGAAAGACAAGAGAATTTACTTCGTTCGGAGCCTGTGACGACTCCTACTCGAAGGCCCGCGATCCTTGATCGCTTTCAGGCAACAACTATAAGTTCGACAAGAGTACAAGTATTACGTTAAGTATAATGAAAAGTACAATTATATCGTAATCTGAAGATTTCGGAGCTCCGGGTCGTCGGTGTCTCGTAGCAGCACTTCGGGATCGTCTCGTGAGCAGCTTGTAACAGAAAGATTCCTTGGAAGTTCTTCTATTTGAGCTGCTGGTCGAAACCCTTTATAAAGGGTGTTCAAGGCGCCTTCTACTGTTCACCAAGGCGCCTTGAACAGCCGAGTCAGCCGGGGAGATGAGGAGCGAACTGGTCGAATCTTATCACAGACTCAAGGCGCCTTCCACTGTTCACCAGGCACCTTCATCTGTTCAAGGCGCCTTCCACTGTTCATCAAGGCGCCTTGAACCCGAGGCGCCTCCAAGCTCCATGGAGGCGCCTTGGACACTGTTCATCCGAGGCTTTAAGTTGCTCCTTTGCACCTGCAAGATACGTTAGTCCCAAACACTACCTTGCAGCACAAAGTTAGCACATAATACAATAGATATTATAAATGAAGTATTAACAGTCTCCGGGAGTCGACTTCAGGTTTCAACCGGAAACCCTAGGTCGACCGACGCCATTGTTCCCTCACAAGCGTCCTCACCTACTCCACTCGGAGATTACTGATACGATCCTCCGATCGTGGACTTTTGCACACGCCTTCCGGACTTCTGGGACATCCGCTTCCGGCTAGTCCAGACTTTCACCTGCGCGACACCAGGACTTTTCACCTAGGGTTACCACCCCCTAGGACTTTTGCCTGAAGCCATCGACCTGCCAAGACTTCCCGCATAGGGTTACCACCCCCTATGACCTAGGGTTACCACCCCCTAGGGTTTTTACCTGCCTAACCGCAGCTAGGACTTTTGCCTAAGTATCACTTAGGACTTTCCTGCAAGCTCCATGAACTTTGTTAGATAACACCACCACTTAACTTTGAGCCCTTTGCCATAATCAAAACTCAGGTTCGATCATCTGGTGCTCACTACACCAACAGTAACTGGCGATGGGCTCAAACATAGTGGAGCCGACAATCGCACAGCATGCAATCATGATGCATGACACTAAGCATAGAAAAACTGATCAACATAACCATATCCATATATATAAAATGAGTACTGTAAAATCGATGGTCACATACCAAGATCTAGAGTACACAGGTCAGATAGAATATCAAAAACCTATGTCCTGAACATAATAAGTATGGAATATCCTGATCAGCATAGAAAAATCCATATATACATAATATGGGTACCACAGTATCAATAGGTCAAATCCATGGATCTAGGGTATATAGGTCCTCTATGGTATAATAACCTAGATCCTAAATATATCCCCCTTCCATAGCATATGTACCAACAATACGTACAGATCAAAGCCACAAGGTCTAGGTACACGAATCATATATGATATACCAATAGAAATACACAATCCAGGCATGGCATAAAAACCTAAGTATCAGATAATTTGGATACACATGCCAGAAACAAAAATATCGAGAGCCTAATCCTAACCTCAGTAAAGCATGGTATGTCACTCTAGAAACTAAGATACTCATGGCAATAAGATACTCATGGCAACAAATCACGAGATATAAGCACGGATACATCACAGGAGACAAACCTAACATGCTATGGATATCAAACAGTGACATACCAAAGGCAAACATGTTCATTGTTTGTAGTTATAAAATACTATGCATATCCAAATGACAATATCATAAAAGACAAGTCAAGAGGTACCCGCCTCCAATGTAGATCGTGTTGTATGTCCTCTAATCAGAGCTCTTGTCTCAAATCAAAACCCTGAAATAAATATACAATCAACACTTAGGTTTATCGTAGATAGGATAATGCAAGCTGAAACCTCAATAAATCCAATCTTATGACCTCACCCTTTTCTTCCAAAACTCATCCAACACCTGATAATCATTTTCTGTTAACATAATCCACCTTAACAATTCCTCAAATAAATGATTACTAATGAATCTAAATCTGTAACTAAACTCTAGTTAAATCCACAACTGGAAATGAAATCAAATCTCCAATCTCAACAGATTAATGAATTCAAAATCAATTAAAGACTATCAACTAGATGTCTAATCGGATTCAGTACCTTACCCAAACAAACATCCAACTTCCTTCTTCCCAACCTTGCTAGTTGATCCACATCACACAACCCTGCATAAAAGAACCTTACTGTTGGAATTAAACGAATCAAAAATAAGACCAAGCAATGGTGTTTACGGATCAAACATCAACCCAACTCACCTTGCTGTTACCTTACTTAAACCCCCTTACTCTGAAGAGGAGATGGAGCCTAGGTCACAAGAGGGGTCAGTGGCACTTGGCAGAAGCGAAGAGAACGACTACCGACACTAGTGCAGAGAGGAACAGCACCATCGCTCCAATTCAGAGGCACGAGGAGGAAGGAGGGAGTCGCGGTCGGCCGGCTAGGGCTCACAGACAGCGGCGCTCAGCCTCATCTTATCACCGTAATCTCGGCTCGGGCAGAGAGAAGAGCGGCTGTGAAGACGGCTAGGGCACCGGTGCTAGGCAGAGGGACGAGCTCAGCCGGCAGTGGCTCGGGGAATCCGGTGGCCGGCGCTCGAAGAAGAGAAGGGAGGTCGGCCGATCGAAAGGAGTCGGTGTCGGCGCACAAGGGTTTCGGCCGGCCGTTGTCGCTAGGGCAGTGGAAAGGAAACTTTGCCCGACGACCAGCGCTAAGGCTCACCACAGAGGAAGCAGCCGGCGGTTTGTGCGCGAGGAGAGAAGAAACGCCGTATGTGCGGAGAAGGAAATCGCCGAGTGAGGCTAGGGTTCACGGCAGGGAGAGAATAAATAAAATAAAGAAAACAAAAATAAAAGGAAAAGAAAAACTAAACTTTTCCTCACTTAAACGGGGCAGCCTAAACAGGCTTTCCCCGGGTCCCGTTTTCATCCCCGTTAACTCGTTCGTATGAGTTTCAAAAAATTCCCGAAAAATTTTTAAAAATTTCGGAAAATTCCCTTATTAATATTTCTCTATTTTACCGCTATTTTACATTCAATATGAAGGACTTGGGAGAATGAATATATTCTTGGGATCAAAGTAATAAGGGATCGCAAGAAAAGAATATTGTATTTATCTCAAGCTTCATATATCGAAAAGAATCCTTGCTCGTTTTAAGCATGCAAAACTCCAAGAAAGGTTTCTTACCTTTTTAGCATGGAGTAACTTTATCTAAAGAAATGTCTCCGTAGACATTAAAGGAGATAGAGGATATGAAGGCAGTTCTTTATGCTTCGGCTGTCAGAAGCCTAATGTATGTTATGCACGAGATCAGAAATCTGTTTTGCCAAGGGCATAGTTAGCAGATATCAAAGTAATCCTAGACAAGGACATTGGATTGCAGTAAAGCATATATTGAAGTACCTTAGAGGCACTAGAGATTATATGCTAGCTTACAAGGTAGTTAATTTGGTCCCTGTGGGTTGCACGGATTTTGACTTCCAATCAGATAGGGACAATAGCAAGTCAACCTCGGGGTTTTGTGTTTATTTTAGGAGGTAAAGTCATAACTATGGAAGAGTGATAGGTGATTTTCGGACTCCACCAAAGAAGCTGAGTATATGGCAAACATTTGAGGTAGTCATAAAAGTTGAATGACTCAATAACCTCAAGATAGACTTAGATATGATTTCTGGTTTGTCCAAAGATTATTACAATTTATTGTAATAATAGTGGTGCAGTAGCAAACTCGAAGAAACCATGAGTCTATAAGGCAAGTAAACACAATAGAGCGCAAGTACCACCCAATACGAGAAATCGTATAAACGAGAACAAGTTGTTGCCGCCTAGATTGCATCAGGAGATGACCTATAGATCATTTCACTAAGGTCCTTAAGGCAAGAGCGTTTGATGGGCATGATGAAGGGTTGGGAATCAGATGTATGTTAGCAGATGTGGCAGCTTAGTCTTTTAGTATAAGTGGGAGACTGTTAGGATGTATACTAAAAGTCTAGCTTTTGATATAAACATTTATCTAGAAATAAGAATCACATTGGTTAAATGTCTACATTTACGATAAATGTAGTTGCTCAATTAATTTATATTGTAGATAACATGGTATGTGGTGTCACACACAGAAGATTATGTTATCGGTTCCTTATAAATTATAAACAATAGCTCACGACCAAGATGGAAAGGAACAAACCATTGGAAGGTCATAGTGTAATTAGATATTAGTTTATCTTAACTATATAATTACACTAGTACACTTAGAGTGTATTGAGTTGGACCATTTGAGGTCGTTCCTTTTATACTGACTTTATGAAAGAACAAAGACCTCAGTTATTATGGAAGTGTGTGCTCTTAATCCTAATATAATAACAAGCACATATATTTGATATTTATTTCTTTAATTTATCAATGGGTGAGATTTAGTTCGATAAATCAATAAGCCCAATAAATTGGGAAATGATATCACTTATAGTGTGTGTTGTTGATTATAGAAGGAAACTGTGTCCTAGTGATCTAGGTTGAGAATGTCCCCAAGAGGAGCTCATAAGGATTGTCATGTGAAACCCTGCAGGTGAACTTAGTCCGACATGACGATGAAATTGAGTGGTACTACTCTTGGAGCTATATATTAATTAAGTGAGTTATCAGTAACTTACTTAATTAGTGGACATTTGTTATCTTAAACATAGGGAGACTAACACACTCATAATAAGAAGGAGCCCAAAATGTAATTTGGGATTGGTGCGGTAGTTCAATAATAGTTCTCTAGTAGAATGAATTATTATTGATAAAATTAAGTTGTGTGTTCGGGACGAACACGGGATGCTTAATTTTATCGGGAGACCAAAACCAATTCCTCCTCTCGGTCCCTATCGTAGCCTCTTAATTATAGAGTACTATATCCACCTATACCCACCTTCTTACCCATCCCATAGGAGCTGGCCAAGCTAGCTTGGAGACCAAGCTAGGGTCGGCCAAAGTTTGGTTCATGGGTGCTTCAAGGTGGCCGGCCCTAGCTTGGGTTCAAGCTTGGTGTGGCCGGCCCAAATTAAAATAAAAGGATTTTTTTTTAATTTTTCTTATGTGGATAACATGATTTAAAAGAGAGTTTAAAATTTTAAATCTTTTCTTTTATAAGATTCTACAAAAGATTAAGAGAAGAGCTAAATCTCTTTCCTTATTTGTAGATTAAAAGGTTGATTTTAATTTTGGTAAAAACTTTCCTTTTAACCATGTTCATGATTTAAAAGAAAGTTTAAAATTAATAATTCTCTTTTATTAGTTTCTACAAAAGATTAAGAAAAGTTTTGATATCTTTCCTTATTTGTAGATTGAAAGGAGATTTTAATTTTTGAGATAACTTTCCGGAAATTATCCACATGTTTAAAGAAAGATTTAATTTATAAAATTTCCTTTTAACCAATCATGAAGGGATAAAAATTATTGGAGAAATTTTTTATAAAATTTCCGGAAGCAAATAAGGAAGTTTTAATTTATGTTTAAAATTTTTATTTGCTTAGAGATTTGGTGTGGTCGGCCATTATAATAATGAGAAGAAAAATTATTTTTAATTAAATAAATTTTTCCTTTTCATGGTAAAAGAATTAAGGAAGTTTTTATTAAAATTTCCTTATTTGTCAAGACCAAGGATTATAAAAGAGGAGGTGGAGGAGCCTTCATGGGGGAACTACCTCTATTCTTTTCCTCCCTCTCTTCCTTGGTTTTGGTGGCCGACCCTATTTCTCTCCTCTCCTCTTGTTGGCCGAAATCTATCTACTTGGTGGAGCTTTTGTTTGTGGCCGGATCAAGGAAGGAGAAGAAGAAGAGAAAGCAAGCCTCGTCTCTAGTATCCCTTGGAGCATTGGTGGTGGCCGAAATTCTTCATCCTTGAAGAAATTTATTGTGGCCGAAATCTTGAAGAAAGAAGGAAGGTGGAAAGGTGGTTCTCATCTTGGTAGATCGTTTCCCACACAACGTCCGAGGTTAGAAGAGGAATACGGTAGAAGATCAAGAGGTCTTTGTCTTCAAAAGAAAGGTATAACAAGTAATGTTTTTCCGCATCATGCTAGTTTTAGTTCTTTGTAAAAATACCAAATACAAGAGGCATGCAATTCTAGTATTTCGAATTTATTTTCGATGTTGTGTTCTTTTGTTTTTCTTTTTCCTTGTGATTTGATTGTTCTTTTCGGTTGACCTAAAGTTATTTAAGGAAATTAAATATTAGCTTTCCTTAAAAGGCTTTGTCTGGTCGGTGGTGGTTGCTCCCATATCCAAGAAGGCCATGTGCCTCGCCACGTCAGTACTGGAAGCCAATTTTGGAAATTAATATTTAATGAAATTAATAACCTAGGTGATTTGATCGAAAGTGTTAAGTTCCGCAGAAGATCCAAGTCTAAACCTAAAAGAACAAATAAATTAAATTTTGGATTAAACGTGTTAAGTTCCGCAAGCGATCCAAGTTTAATTTAAAAGAACACATGGTAACTAGGAAAAGGTTCAGACCTTTGTACAAAATTTTTGTACAGTGGAACCATTAGGTTTTCCGAGTAGCAAGCAACATTAATGGAGGAGTTTTTATCTCCATGGTATACCAAGGGTCACAACTCTTGGTCACCCTCATGAGGTGGCACACACATATAACCTTTGATGATGTGGCACATCATCATTGGTCGGCCCTATGCCAAGTCACAATGACATGGCATTTGGTCAAGTCATGGTCAAGTCAAACTTGACTCTTCATCTTCCCTCTCAAGTCAAGTCAAACTTGACTTAAATTCTCCCATGGTTGATCAAATCCAACCTTTGATTCAAGTCAATTTAATTTATTGAATCTCTATCCATTAAATTAAATTGATTCAATGAGTCATAATCTAAATTAGACTCATTGGACACATGAATCAAATTGAGTCCAACTCAATTAGTCTAGTTTGGATTACTCTTAATCCAATTTGGTTCATCGCATGAACCTAATCCTCTTTGGTTCATCATATGAACCTAATCTCTATCTAATTGCCCTTTGTGTGTGACCCTATAGGTTCTTGTAATGTTGGCAATGCTCCTAAACCCATTTAGAAGCATAAGTAATGAGCAGTATCTAGCAACACATCATTACTACCCAAGTTACAAGAATGTTGAGATCCAACATCACCTTGTGACTACTAATCGTGACCCTTCACAATATATGACAAATGTCCTTCTATCCTTGACATCTAGATTGATCAATGTGAGGCATAGACGGTGTCATCCTCTGATCAATCTAAATCTTGAACTCCAAGTAGACTCACTATAATCAAATGAGCTCAATATCTCATATTGGCTCATTTGGGCATGACCATGCACTTAGTGGTCTCACTCAATCAAGAATAACGATGTCACTCCTGTTATATAGGAGGGATAAATCTCATCTACATCACTCACATCCCTCCGCATAATTTGTTACATACCCAGTAATCGCCTTTATAGTCCACCCAGTTACGGGTGATGTTTGACGAAGCCAAAGTATGCAACTCCTTATGTAGGGAACCATGGTGACTTCAGGTCTAAGGACTAATAGTCATACTAATAGCCACATGAGAAAGTATATGATACTCATATAACAATCCATGATACTTTCTCATGGCGGGTCATTTAGTATACATTCTCCAATGCATACCCATGTGTCAACTTAATATCTCTATATCCATGACTCGTGAGATCAAGTCATCGAGTTGACCTACATGCTAGTCTCGTCGCATTAACATTGTCCCTAAATGTTAATACTTGACTAGGAATGATTAAGAGTAGTGTTCTCTATATCATCTCACTATCGATTCAACCTATCAATTGATATAGATAAGAACCTTCTACTCAAGGATGCTATTATACTTAGTTATTTGGCACCAATATAAGTAAGTATAATAACCAAAACAAATGCCTTTATATACATAGGAATATAATACAATGAGTTCATACAACAATCATCATATGATTGGCTTTAGGGCTCTAACTAACAGTATTGTAGAAGAAAGGAGTTGGATCCTATATGCCTGATCAGCACTGGGCCGACCATATTTATTTTGTGTATCTTGGCACTGAGGAGTGGAGTGCTAAGTCCTTTAAGTCTGGCAGGCTCTAGAGTCGACTAGTCATATGTTGAGAAACTTGTATTTGAAGAATGGGGATCTATGCTAGGTAAGTCTGAGCAGCACCGGAGCCGACCAGATGTATATTGTGAAGACCGATTGGATAATGGAAGGAGTGAAAAGGATGGAGTTAGTGGGACTCGAAACACTTTGATAATGGAAGTAGTGAAGGGATGGAGTGAGTGAGATAATGGAAGGTAGATGTAGTAAGGTTAGTGGTAAATCAAATCTTCACTCCACCACTATAAATAACCTCCCCCCTATCAAGGGGAAGGTTTGACTGTAAGAGAAAATAGAACCCTGACAGATTTAGTTTGGGCAAGGAAAAAGAGATCACCACTTGTAACACCCTACCCTCCTCACTACTAGTCTGTAAGGGTGGAGCGCTACTGGACTACTAACTTTTCTTAAAACTAATATTGCACACATGTAATTATCAATACATAAATTCTCTAAACATGCAATTAACTGGCAGCGGAAGACTAAATGACTAATCTACACATACTACTCAAGTATATGTTCACAACTAAAACTGCATATCAATCTAATCATGCTGAAATATATGTATTAATCTAAACATGCATGCAACCATTATACAACTTAGATGATAGGTCTAATGTGCATAACAATTTAAATGTAAGAATTCTAAATACATAAAGTCATTTTATGAACTAAATCATCTACATGAATAAACAATCTCAATAGCCTAAACACAAAATATCTTAATAGAATCTTAAACTAAATCCCAAGGCTTCTACAGTCCAGGCATCACACATCCATCCGCACCTCCTTGTCGCCTTCCTTCGCTATAACTTTTCCTTTCCTTTATCTGCAGTAAGAGGAAAATGCAACTATAAGCAAAATTGCTTAGTAAGCGCTATCTAACTCACAAAACTCGAATATGCATGTGAATAAAATAAATCTAAAACTAAATGCTTTAAAGGAAATACTACACATGCTCATCTAATAGCAAAAGAAACAAGACATACTGAAATGCTAAACATGTAAAGTTTATTTCACTTGTTCAAAACTTATACTTTTATACTTCAGAATAATAAGTTTAACTGGACTGATACATAAGCTGAGCTAAACTGATGCTAGGCTAATGCTGAATCTGAACTATATTCACGTAACTGATTTGTGAAGTTTCAAAAACTATTTTCATAATAGATAAAAATAATAATCATGCTGCTGATGGGCCCGGCAACTATACTTGCTATGCACGCATCCCTAACTAGACCCGAGGTAGCTAGTCCCGAATCTAGTAGGGTTTACTAGGTTATCTAAACCTAGGGACGACTATGGGAGCCCAACCCAAGGACAACTAAGAGTCCAGCACAGTGCCACTGATAAAAGTAAAATACTGATTCATAAGCTGATTTATCTTAATTACTCCTTCTTTAAATGCCTTGGCATTTTAACGAGCACCTTGTGTGTCAAAATCCTTAAAGTCTTGACCTTGGGATCTACTTAAGGCATTGGCCTTTTTTTCTTTCTTTTCTTTATCTTATACTTGTTAATACCTCTAATAAAAGAATGCTTCTTAAAAACTGAAATGTTTAAACAATTCTAACTTTGAAATGCTTAGATAAACTGAAACTGCACACTTAAACATACTAAGATTGAATGCTTAAACAAACTGAAATTGGATACTTAAACAAACTAAAACTGCTATGTGTGAGAAGTTCCAAAAATTTTAGTTCAAACAAACAAATAAATCTACATACTATGACTAACAAAATCTGCACTAAATTTCAAACATTCTCAACTAATAAATTTCTACATACTATGCCCACAAAAATCTGCACTTATTGATAAACTGCACTTAATGGAAAACTGCACTTAATGGAAGAAATCTGCACTTAATGAAAACTGCACTTAATGGAAAACTGCACTTAAAATTCTGCACTTAAGCTTAAATGGAAATCTGCATACTAACAAAAATTTCTGCATTCTATGCTACATAATTTCTGCATACAAGCCTAGTAAAAATCTGTATTCAAACTTAGCAAAATCTACATACCTACTTAACCAAAATTCTGCACAAAACTTATCAAAACTTTATAACCAATCCACTAACATGAACTCCAAAGCTGTGTAAACCTACCAACACTAGAAATCAATAGTACTTAAAGCTCCTAACATCTCAAGATCAACCTCCAAAACGGTTTCCAAAAGTTAATAAAACTCCTTTACAAACTCTATTCCATATGGACAACTGGAAGCAAAATACTGAAAATAATTTAACAAGTTCATCTAAACTTCAAAAACATCATCAAGAAATAGTTATAACCTTGTAACTGATCCATAATCTGTTCACAGCTGATGTCTTAATAGAGCAACAAAATTCGAAAACTTTAAAACTCCACATTGATCCGAGCATGCTTATCAAGGTCACACAGAACAATTCAACTCAAAAGCTACAATACTAAATTTCCAAGCTTGAAGGAATCAACCCACATACTTAACCTCTACCGTTCATCCTCTTTCTTCCCTTGGGTTTACGGCAGCAACCTAAATATAAACTTCCTCCAAAACATGCTTCGAAATCAACTTTAAACTTGCTGGAATTTAGAAGCTTAAATCTTGCTACAACAGAGATAAAGAGAAAGAGAGCAAAGAACACATGCTACTCATAAACCTCTAGCTATCCCAATACTGCACGGTATAATCCGAAAGCAAGGAAAAACAAAATTCTAGCATTCTCAATTCTGTTCAGTATTCCAAAGCAAGAAAACAAAACCTGAAACCTCAATCCTCGGCAGAAAACATCAAAGCTCTGTTCCTTACAACATACTTCGGAAAAACAAGAAATTAATAAGAAGAACAACTCCATAGCTACTCTTATCGCAGGTGAGAAGCAACTTACCTTGGTTTCTTGGACTCAAAACCGAGAAGAAAAGCCCTAGGGTTTCTGGTTAGCTCGAGCTTTCCGACCTCCTCTTGTGCCTACGTGATCACCTAGCTGAGAGGATCGTGAGAAGGTGAAGAGCTCTCGGATTGGGCTCTTGATCGGCCGCCGAAGACAAGACCTAGCCGCGGCTTGTTTGCCGCTCGAGCTCTGTCGTCGCGAGCGAGAGAGAAGAAGAGAGGGGAAAGGGTTTTCGGTTCGGGAATTTACCACCTCAACTTATCTCTTTTATAATCTCCAATATTCTGTTAGCCCCTCAAATAAATTTGCTACCTTTTCTAAACAGAACCGCCCGCTTGGGCACTTGGTTAGCCGGATTCGCTTAAGGTTCGGGTCAGGTAGGAGGTCGCGGGTTCAAATCTCGGTTACATCCCTTTTTATTCCTATTTATTCTCCGTTTTCTAACTACTGCTTAAATAAATTTCATCCCTTATTTGATTAGAATCGCCCGCTTGGGCACTTGGTCAGTCGGATTCGCTTAAGACTTGGGTCGGCCGGAGGTCGCGGGTTCGAAACTCGGCTGCATCCCTTTTTATTCCTGATTATTTTCTATTTCCTAACTACTGCTTAAATAAATTTTGTTTCTTCTTTGATCAGCAATGCCCGCTTGGGCTCTTGGTCAGCCGAGACAACTAAAGGCTTTGCTTAACCGAAGGTCTCCGGCTTGAACCTCGACTTAATTTTTTTATTTTTTACAACCTGTTTCTTTTGGTAAAAATACCAAACGAACTCCAAAAATTGCATAAAAATACTCTAAAAATTTCTAAAAATCTCTAGAATTTTTATAAAGTATTTATAAATATTTTTAAGTACTATTAGGACTTGGAATAAGGAAATTTGGGTCGTTACACCACTGTAACAACTTCTAAGGAACTGGTAAGTGAACTTATTATGGAAATTTAGGATTTTTTGAAAGAAATAGTTTTAATTCTCTGAAAATTAATTTATTTACTTTTGAACATTTCTAATTATTATTATTTTTATAATTTTGGGCACTGGACTGATCATAAACTAAATGGTAGGAATACGTATTCTTAACATGTCTGACTTCTAACTTCTGTAATATTTTTATCTTTGACCTCTCCTCTAGGAGGGATATTTCTAGAGGGCAAATATTAGTTAAGCCATGAACATGATTTATTCAAGTGCCCACGTGAAAATTTGTGTCTAGATTATTTTTTTGTTATTTTTACTACTGCTTCGTAAGAATTTTAGTATTTATGTTTTATCCCCCGCCTGCTAAATGATACCCAAATCACTCACCCCTACAAACCATTTTAGTTAGAGACGAAAGTGGTACCGAGAATGAGATTGAGGATAGAAAGGTAATTAATTTCTAGGGATGGTGAATCAGCTCCAATTTTAGACAGGAGGACTTGAATTTTGCTACAACTATGAGTTTCCTAATTTAGCTAGGGCAATGTAATTTAATTTATCAAACAGTGAAAACGATGTACTTTCTATGTTGGGAATGTAGAGACTGACTTTATATGGTAATTACTATACTACCGAGGCTGGTTGTTTTCAAATTTTAGGTTAAAAGCAATACCGATATCAGTCCTCGATCATAGGGCATGACATTTAAGTGGTATCAAAGCCAGTTTATTTTTCCCTAATCAGGTTGGGTAGAGCTTCTGCTGAGAAGAAAAGAAAATCCGACTTAAAAAACCTAATTTGATTCTGTAATTCAATCTAGTTAGATTGGCAAGTTTAAACACACTAAGGTAGAAATTTGGGTTTTTATTTTTATGTATACAATTTTAAGTTTTTGTGTGCATGATTCCCAATTTTGTTCTTGTGCATACATGTTAACTAGATTTTTTCCATTCTATTTGGTTTATTTTTAATTATTTATTTATTTTGTTTCTTTCTTTCTTTCTTTTCTATTCTCACTAGTTTGAATTTTATCCACTTCTGTTCATGAACGTTAACTAGATTCTATCCATTTCGTGTCCTTATCTAGTGGAGAAGATTGAATTGCAGGGATTAGCAGACCACCGCCTAGCGGATGTAACATGACTTGCCTTTTATCACCGCACTATGGAGAAACAACTCAAAGATGTACTAGAAGAATTGCGAGAAGGCCAAGACATAATTGGAGGAATCACCACTCAAAAAAAATTCACTATTAGGGAAAAAACAAATCCTACAACAATAGATGGATCATATTTAGTAGGAATACGATGGGTACTACAATCAAATGGAGAACCAGGTGTTAGAATTGCAAGGCATAATCAAACTCCTTGGTGATAAAATACAATCTTACTTGAAGCTATTAAGCAGCAACAAGGAGAAGATAATAATGGGGAAGAGGAAGAGGACCCTTAGAAGATGAGAAGTTAGGAGACGGAGAAATAATAGATAAGCAATAGATAACTGGGAGTTAGAATAGAGTGCTTCATTATGTTATGTTATGTTTTTATTCGTTAAAATCATTTAAAATGATTTTATCTACTCTATCCTAGCATTAAGTTACACATCTCAACAACTATCTTTAAAATATCATGATCTTGTAGGAAATGACACCACGAGCCTATCGTAACCCACACTACGCTTTTCCAAGAGAAAATAATAATGAAGTAGGTGGTAATGAACAACCACCACCAAGATCACCAAATGACAATGAAATAGGTGGTAGTGAACAACCACCACCCAGAGCACAAGGCTTAAGTCGCGAGGACCTAATAGCTATATCAACAATAGTGGCGACCACACTTCAAGGGTTTGTAAACCCAACCCCTAACCAACCACCACCACTAGCCCCCCAACCTAATGGGACTAAACACCATTTTGAGTCCCTTCGGAGGGAAAGAGTTCTGATCTTTGATGGGAACTCAAACCCAGAGGTGGGACAAAACTAATTAAAGGAGATAGAGAATCATCTCTGATTGCTAGAGGTTCCCCAAGAAATTAAATTAGAGGTGGTAACCCTATTCCTGGTGGATAAAGCTACAAAGTGGTGGGAGAGTGTTGTACCTCCCATGTCAGAAAGGGGACCAATCACATGGCAGAAGTTTCAGAAAATCTTTTTGAGGTAATATTTCCCAACGGACATGCGATTTTAGAAGCTGATTGAATTCAATAATCTCACTCAAGCTCCAAATATGCTAGTAGTAGAATATTCATCCAAGTTCCATGTACTAGGAACCTATTCCCCAATAATCATGGCAGATGAGACATTAAAACATTATCGTTTCAAGAAGGGCCTGAATAACAAAATTCAGTCAGCTCTTGCGGTCTTCAATCCCAGAGATTTTGAAGATGTACTGGGGTAGCAATTTGAACTGAAACGGATATCAAGCAGCGAGAAGAGGAAAGCAAATTGAAAAGACCCCACATGGGTCGAAGCTCCTCCAGCAATGGTCAAATGTTTAAAAGGTCAAATCTTTCAACCCACCAACCAGGAGGCTAAGGCGTGCCCCACTTGTAGAATTGCACACCCTGGAGAGTGTCACAAGAAGGCAGGAACATGCTTTTGATGTGAACAAGGAGAACATCGTATCGCTTAGTGCCCTTATTTGGGGCGAAAGGGTGGAAGTGCAAGCTATTATATAGGTACAAGGGCTCAGAGATATAACAAAGTAGCCGCAAATGCCCGTGTATATGCTATAACCCAGGAAAAAGCAGAGGTAGTTAAGAACATTGTGGTAGGTACCATTCTAATCAACAGTTTACCTGCTTATGCATTGTTTGATTGCAGTGTCACACACTCATTTATCTCTAAGAGATTTGTGAAGATAATAGGGGTCAAACCAGAAAACTTAGAAGAACCTTATAAGGTAGCGACACCAGCAAATAAAACCCTAGAAACACGCACGCTATATAGGAGTTGTAGTGCCCAAATAATAAATCAAGAGTTTAGAGTCGATCTGATCAAACTCAACATGGTAGAGTTTGATGTGATCTTTGGGGTGGATTGGCTAGTAAAAAACCATGCATTGGTGGACTGTCATGTGAAGATTGTCTAGTTACAAAGCCTAGATCGAGAAGTGATCGTGTTCCATGGTAAAGTTAAGGAGTGGAAATCTCTCTTATCCGCTTCTCAAACTTGGAAAGCCATGAAATGTGGGGAAGAAGTATATCTTACAATGATAAGTGAGGTCAAGGAAGAATCTGAGTTAAAACTAGAAGATATACCGATAGTAAGGGAATTTTTAGATATTTTTTCAGATGAACTTCCAGGGGCATCTTTGGACCGAGAAATTAAATTCGAGGTCATTTTAGCATCGAGCATCACACCTATTTTAAAGGCTCCATACCAAATGACCCAAGTGGAACTCAAGGAATAACTCCAAGAACTACTAGATAAGAAGCAGATAAGGCTAAGTACATCACTATGGGGAGCACTAGTGTTATTCGTAAAGAAAAAGGAGGACAACATACAATTGTGCATCGATTATAGGGAGTTAAATAAGATCACAATCAAGAACAAATACCCTCTACCAAGAATTGATGATATATTCAACCAACTCAAAGGAGCTAAAGTGTATTCAATGCTTGACTTGAGGTCGGGATACCAACAGTTGAAAATCAAAGGAGAAGATATTCCGAAAATTGCCATTCGGATTAACAAACGCTCCCGCATCATTCATGAACCTTATGAATCATGTCTTCAAACCATTCCTAGACAAGTTTGTGGTAGTATTCATCAACGATATACTCATCTACTCATCAAGTAAAGAAGACCACATAAAATACCTCTGACTTACACTCAAAATTCTTTGTGAGAAACAATTATACGCCAAGTTCAAGAAATGTGAATTCTGGCTAAAGAGTGTAACCTTCTTGGGTCATATCATATCGGTGGAGGGAGTATCAGTAGACCTAAAGAAGTTGGAGGTGATACTAAAATGGTCACGACTGACAATGGTTATCAAAGTTTGAAACTTCTTAGGATTAGTTGGCTACTTCAGAAAATTTTCAAAGGATTTTTCTTAATAGTCATACCTTTGACCAAACTCACCCAAAAAAATTACAAGTTCAATTAGGATGAGAGATGTGAGAGGAGCTTTGAGACCTTAAAAGGAAAGCTAGCATCGACACCAATATTGGTTCTACCCACCAAAGGCACGAATTTTACCGTCAATAGTGATGCTTTGAAAGGAGACCTGGGGTGTGTGCTTATGTAAGAGGGCAGAGTTATTGCATATGCATCAATACAATTAAAGCCATACAAGCAAAATTTCCCTACCAATGACCTCGAGCTGGCAGCATGATGTGCGTAAATATTATGATCGTTTACGCATGTTTTAGCGCACATTCACTTACTATATGCATATATATTCTTTGCATGATCGCCTCTTTTATCTTGTACTCATCATATTTATTATTTTGTTTGGATATCTGCTCTTTGTTTGGTTTTGTGTTGACAGGGATAACTTTCGGAGCTTAAACAGAGATTATCGATGCACCGGAACAAGCCAGATAACACGATCGTGCAATCCTGCATGACCATGTGGCCAAGCAGAAGGGGAGCAGTGTACGGCCATGCCAGTTGGAACGGCTGTGCGGCCAAGACCGAGGCAGATCAATGCACGGTCGTGCCTCCACAACTGAAGCAAAGCAATGCACGATTGTGCATCTCTGCACGGTCGTGCCCCAAGATGTCGAACCCAGACATCACACAACTGTGTCAATTGGCATGGTCTTGCAGCGCAGCCAGAGGCCAGAGAAGGCACGGCCATGCCATCCTTACACGGTCGTGCCGCCGCGGCCGAACTCTAAGCTATATAAGGGTTTTTAACCCTTTTTCTTGAGGAGACTGGAAGAGGAGTGAGCCGTCATTTAGAGGATCATCTTGGTGCCATTCCACACCATCTCGGACCTCCGTCCAGTGATCTTTCATCACCGCATCTACTCCAGAAGCAGAAGATCAGACCCGAAGGCCACTCATCATCATTGATAAGCAAACTTCCTCTTTCCCTCTTGTGTTTGAGAATTGTATGTTTGTATACACTATGTCTTCGGATATCTCTCTAGCGTCCATGGAGTAGATTCATTGTTCTAGGATTAGGGAGTAGTTGCGGATCGGTTTGATGTAGACTCGTATTTATATTTATGTTCTTTGGATGATTTCGCTGCTTAGTTTCAATTGCTTATTAATTTATTGTGTAGAAATCTGCTAACCTCGTACAAGAAATATCTCTAGATCATACACCCGAGGGGCCCTAGTGACAGGGGTAACCCGTTCACGGACATCTAAGATACTTCCTTGAAAGAAGAGGCAACTTCTCCTCAAGGAAGTGAGAGACCAAGCTTAGCTCTTTATCTCTATTCTCAGATACACAAAGTAGAGTTAGGTTCTTATTATTAGAGTGTATACTAAAAGTCTATCTTTTGTAACATTTATTTTTGAATAAAGAATCACATTGGTCAAATATCTGTGTTTATTTGTTAAATACAGTTGTTCATTTAATTTATATTGTAGATAACATAGTGTGTGGTGTCACACACAGAAGATAATGTTATCAGTTCCTTATAAATTATAAACAGTAGCTCACGACCAAGATGGATAGGAACAAATCATTGGAAGGTCATAGTGTAATTAGGTATTAGTTTATCTTGACTATATAATTACACTAGTACACTTAGAGTGTGTTGAGTAGGACCACTTGAGGTAGTTCTTTTTATACTAACTGAATAAAAGAACAAGACCTCGGTTATTATGAAAGTGTGTGCTCTTAATCCTAATATAATGACAAGCACATATATTTAATATTTATTTCTTTAATTTATCAATGGGTGTGATTTAGTTAGATAAATCAAAAGGCCTGATAAGTTGGAAATGATATTACTTATGTTGGTGCAGGAAACATCCGACGATTGAACCTAAGTTTTGATAATGGAAAAGGGATTCAAAGTTAAGATTCTCTGTTATCTAACATGTTGAATAAGGTTTCAGGAAAGTCCTAACTACGGTTAGGCAGGTGAAAACCCTAGGGGGTGGTAACCCTAGGTCCTAGGGGGTGGTACCCCTAGGTGGAGAAAAGTCCTAGCTGCGGTTAGGCAAAGGGAAAACCCTAGGGGGTGGTAACCCTAGGTCATAGGGGGTAGTAACCCTATGCGGAAAGTCTTGGCAGGTCGATGGCTTCAGGCAAAAATCCTAGGGGGTGGTAACCCTAGGTGGAAAGTCCTGGTGTCGCGAACCAGGTGAAAGACTGGACTAGCCGGGGAAGCGGATGTCCAGCAGAAAGTCCGGAAGCATCGAGTGCTGAGCAAAAGTCCAGTCGATCTGGAGGATCGACTGGCAACAGGTAAATCTCCTGAGTGGAGTAGGTGAGGACGCGTTCCCCGTAGAGGGAACAGTAGGCGTCGGGTCGACCTAGGGTTTCCGGTCGGAAACCCGAAGTCAGACTCGGACAGTCCGGAGACTGTCTATACTTCATTTATCATGTTTATTGTGCTAACTTTGTGTTGCAGGATATTGTTTGGGACTAACGTATCTTGCAGGTGCAAAGGAGCAACCTAAAGCCTTGGATGAACAGTGTCCGAGGCGCCTCCATGGAGCTTGGAGGCGCCTCGGGTCTAAAAGCTGAGCTGGCTGTGAAAGTTCATCGAAGGCGCCTTGAAGGGAGTATAAGGTGCCTTGGAAGGCGCCTTGAGCAGGGTATAAGGCGCCTCCAAGGGATGAAGTTCGACCAGTTCAGATCTGATCCACGCGGAAGACTAGGCAGCATGGAGGCGCCTTGAACAGCCTTCAAGGCGCCTTGAACACCCTTTATAAGGGGGTTTCGACCAGCACTTCAAAGTATCAAGTTCTGAGCTTTCCTTCTTCAACGTGCTGCTAACAAAGTCATTCCGAAGTGCTGTTGCAACATTCCGACGACCCGGAGCTTCGTTTTTCTCTTCTTTAAGTTGTCGGTACAAAGTTATTCTAATTGCTGTTACATTTTGTAATCTGTAGTTCTTATCGAGCTTATAGTTGTTGCCCACCGGAAGCGATCAAGGATCGCGGGCCTTCGAGTAGGAGTCGCCTTAGGCTCCGAACGAAGTAAATCCCTTTGTGTCTTTGTGTTTATTTTATTCCGCTGCATTTTAATTACTCCGATAGTTTTCCGATAATCGAACAAATAGCCACGAGCGCTATTCACCCCCCCCCCCCTCTAGCGCGTCTCGATCCAACAATTGGTATCAGAGCGGGGTTGCTTTGAACTGGTGCAACCACCATTCAAGCATTTTTCGTGGCTTTGTCGTTTGTATAGGTTAAAAATAAAACCTTACGCCTTTCGTTTTTTCCCTCCAAAACTGCTTTTGAAAAATTAATTTTCATCTTTTCACCATTGGTTGGAATTAGCAAAATATTGCGTTTTCAAAAATTTGTGGTAATATTTTTTAATATTATTTTAATAATATTTTAATAATATTTTTTTATTTTTTTCAAAATTCCTGGATTACTATCTTTATTTCTCTCCCGCACTACTAATCCAAGACTAAGTCTTGGAACAAGCTTTATTGTGTTTATTTTGTGAGATTGTGTTTCTAAAATGGCCCATCAAGAAGGCTACAACACTGCTCGCCCACCGCTCTTCTCCGGAGATGATTTCGGAGAATGGAAGGGTCGGATGGAGGCGTATCTCCAGACTCACTTTGAAGTCTGGATGATCGTCAAAACCGGGCTTCACCTGCCAACTGACGGTGTCGGCAAGCCACTACCGTACGAGAACTGGGGCGCGAACCTTATCAAAAAGGTAGAAGCAAACGCAAAAGCAACATACACACTTCAGTGCGGCTTAACGAATAAGGAGCTGAATCGTGCCGGCCCATTCTCAAGCGCCAAGGAGCTGTGGGAGAATCTGATTGAGCTTCACGAAGGTATGTCAAACACAAGTAAGCATGATTTAAATGATTTATTTGAATTGGATGAGCAGAATGATACTACTTCGGCCGAGGAAGGTATTACGATGGTTGTAGGTACAAGTAAGACAGAGAAACATATGTTGAAAGCAACCTGGTCTGAGTCATCAGATGAATCCGGATCCGTTGAAGAGCAACCGAGCCTTCTCGCTCTACCAGTACTAGCGAACATTATCGACACCGAGTCCGAGTTCGAGTCCGATTCAGAGACCGAGAGCGAATCAGACACCGAGTCCGAGAGAAGCCACGGATCCGCATCCGTTTCCGAAGGACCAAAACCCACAGTAAGTGCTTTAATGTCTAGTATTAACTTAGATGACTCGCAAAATTTAATTCCATACTTGCTTAAAAAATTGGCTAAATCCAACGTCCGGGTTAAGTCACTCCAAAAGGAGGTAACAACCCTTAAGGAAGCGACTGACTCGAGTTCTTTAACTGAGTCAGTCAAAATTGGAAGTTCAACTCAAGTCCAACAACTTGAGGAAGAAAATTCCAATCTGAAAGCTCAAATTAAAGAACTCAAGAACACATTGGAACGGTTCACCTTGGGTTCCAAGAATCTGGATCTGATTCTTGGAAAACAGCGAGCCGTTTACAACAAAGCCGGACTTGGATTTAAGACCAAAACGAAATACAAACCGTATTTATCATTAGTTAATAGAAATAATATAAAGGTAGTCCAAGCATGGGTACCTAAGTCCAACTTGGTCAATCAAGTTGGACTTGGTCAATATTGGATCCCGAATGATCAAATACACTAGCTCGATAGACCATATCGAGGCTATGATCCAGGGGGAGCAAAAAGAAAAACAATCTTAAAAATTTTAAAATTAATTAAAAATGCAAAATTAAATTTAAAAATCGAAATTAAATTAAATTTAAATCTCAAAATTTGAAAGTAAATTAAAATTCAAAATTCAAAATTTAAACTTAAACCAAATTCAATTTAAATCAAATAAAAATTTAGAAGGAGGATCCAGAATAGCTGGCACCCCTAACTAAACTACCCGACTGGGTAACTGAACTTAATCTACCCGAAATGGGTAAACAAGAGTAGACTACCCGACAGGGTAATTAAGGTTAGAAAAAATGGGCTAGGTTTAACTTGACCCACAGTACTGGTGAAATTTTTGGATGATAGTACGTTAGGGAAGCTTGGGCATCGCATGTCTAGGAAGATATGGCTTCGACCTGGTGCATTTGGCCAAGTGGAATGACCGAAGCTACCCTTAAATGGATCCTAACTAGTTAAACCAAGGATTAGTATTAAGTTCAATGGGTAGGACTATTTGGAAAACCTCGAAGGCATGGTAACTTTAATGAGCTCCGTGTGACTCACCAAGGCCCAGAAGTTTATCCAAAGAATGCTTACTTGTTGAAACCAAAGCTAAACCTGAATCTAACACAAACTTAAACCAGACCCTTAAATTCATCTCACAACAATTATAAGATTCCCTGATTGACAATCTAGATCGGGTGAGATGACTAAGAAATTAAAATTGAGTTAATTATTTTTAAAAAAACTAAATTTCAAAATTATTTTAAAAACTACATTTCAAAATTGTTTGAAAAATCATTTCAAAATCATTTCAAAATCTTTAAAAATTAATTTCAAAATTATTTTAAAAACTACATTTCAAATTTATTTGAAAAATCTTTTCAAAATCAATTCAAAATCTTTAAAAATTAATTTCAAAATTATTTTAAAAACTACATTTCAAATTTATTTGAAAAATCTTTTCAAAATCATTTCAAAATCTTTAAAAATTAATTTCAAAATTATTTTAAAAACTACATTTCAAATTTATTTGAAAAATCTTTTCAAAATCATTTCAAAATCTTTAAAAATAAATTTCAAAATTATTTTAAAAACTACATTTCAAATTTATTTGAAAAATCTTTTCAAAATCATTTCAAAACTTCATTTCAAAATTCTTTTAAAATTTATTTGAAAAATCTTTTCAAAATCATTTCAAAATCTTCAAAACTTAATTTCAAAATCATTTTAAAAATCTTTTCAAAATTTAATTTCAAAATCATTTTAAAATATTTTCAAAACTTAATTTCAAAAATCATTATAAAATCTTTTCAAAATTTAATTTCAAAATCATTTTAAAATATTTTCAAAACTAAATTTTAAAAATCATTTTAAAATCTTTTAAAAACTTAATTTAAAAAACCTTTTTAAAATATTTTCAAAACTTAATTTCAAAATCATTTTAAAATCTTTTCAAAACTAAATTTCACAAATCAGTTTAAAATCTTTTCAAAACTTAATTTCAAAATCATTTACTTAATTTCAAAAATCATTTTAAAATCTTTTCAAAACTTAATTTCAAAATCATTTTAAAATCTTTTCAAAACTAAATTTCAAAAATCATTTTAAAATCTTTTCAAAAATAAATTTTAAAAATCATTTTAAAATCTTTTCAAAAATCATTTTAAAATCTTTTCAAAACTTAATTTCAAAAATCATTTTAAAATCTTTTCAAAATTTAATTTCAACATCATTTTAAAAATCTTTTCAAAATCTTTTTAAAAGTCTTTTCAAAAATCATTTTAAAAATCTTTTTAAAAATCTTTTCAAAAATCATTTTAAAAATCTTTTAAAATTCTTTTAAAAATCTTTTCAAAAATCATTTTAAAAATCCTTTAAAATTCCTTTAAAAATTCTTTTCAAATTCTTTTAAAAATCCTTTAAAATTATTTTAAAAATTCTTTTCAAATTCTTTTAAAATTCTTTTGAAAATCTTTTCAAAATTTCATTTCAAAATCATTTTAAAATCTTTTCAAAATTTAATTTCAAAATCATTTTAAAATCTTTTCAAAACTTAATTTCAAAATCATTTTAAAAATCTTTTCAAAAATCATTTTAAAAATCTTTTAAAATTCTTTTAAAAATCTTTTCAAAAATCATTTTAAAAATCTTTTAAAAGTCTTTTAAAAATCTTTTCAAAAATCATTTTAAAATTCTTTTAAAAAATCATTTTAAAAATCTTTTCAAAAATCATTTTAAAAATCTTTTCAAAATCATTTTAAAAATCTTTTCAAAAATCATTTTAAAAATCTTTTCAAAATCATTTCAAAATCTTTTAAAATTCTTTTAAAAACCTTTGAAAAATCTTTGAAAAACTTATTTCAAAATCCTTTGAAAAATATTTAAAAAACTTATTCAAAAACCTTTGAAAAATCTTTGGAAAACTTATTCAAAAACCTTTGAAAAACTTATTTGAAAATCCTTTGAAAAATCTTTGAAAAATTTATTTCAAAAACCTTTGAAAAATCTTTGAAAAACTTATTTGAAAATCCTTTGAAAAATCTTTGAAAAACTTATTTCAAAATCCTTTGAAAAATCTTTGAAAAACTTATTTCAAAATCATTTGAAAAATATTTGAAAAACTTATTCAAAAACCTTTGAAAAATCTTTGAAAAACTTATTTCAAAAACCTTTGAAAAATCTTTGAAAAACTTATTTCAAAATCCTTTGAAAAATCTTTGAAAAACTTATTTCAAAATCATATGAAAAATCTTTGAAAAACTTATTTCAAAATCCTTTGAAAAATATTTGAAAAACTTATTTCAAAATCATATGAAAAATCTTTGAAAAACTTATTTCAAAATCCTTTGAAAAATATTTGAAAAACTTATTCAAAAATCTTTGAAAAATCTTTGGAAAACTTATTCAAAAACCTTTAAAAAATCTTTGAAAAACTTATTCAAAATCCTTTGAAAATCTTTGAAAAACTTATTTCAAAAAATATTTGAAAAACTAATTTCAAAATCCTTTGAAAAATATTTGGAAAACTAATTTCAAAATCCTTTGCTCCCCTAAATTTACTAGACTTACAAAAACATGGAATTAGCCCTGAAGGAAATGGAGATTTGAAGTTTGAGCATGCTCATACTTTAGGGCTCTGATACCTGAACAAAATAATCCGGATAACTTAAAATATATTTAACCTCATGCTTGGACTTAAAGACCAACTAAAATAGATAACCTAAATTAAACATTTAGTCACTCCCTCTTTAACCAAAAAAAAAAAAAAGATTCTTACTCCTATCTTTTCAAAATTAAGTTTTAACGCTAAGTACCTTTTAAATTGAATCTACATTCATTGTTTGCAAAAGGCTTAGCTAAAGTGACTCATATAGCAACCTTCAAACTTTCTCAAACTTAGCCACCTTACAAATTTTAACTCTAAATGCTAAAATACTTTTCTAAGTTAAAAGTATTAAAAAGCATATTTCTTTACTTACAAAATTTAACTCATGGCTTTCAAAAGACTTTTGCTAAGTAAATTGAGACTTTAAATTTCTCTAAAAACAACTTGGCTCCAAAATTAAAAAAAAAAATCAAGCTAAGTTTTTCTAACTTTAGTTAGGTATGTCTTTCTAAAAACAACTAAGTCTCAAAAGTGGCTAAAGACATCATTCGAAATAATCCATATATTAGCCTTTTAAACTCAGGTGAAAAATATTCCGTTTAACTAAGTTTCACAAGCCTTCTTCTTCCTTCTCTCAAAAAGATTGTTTTCTTAAAATCTTAAAACTTGCTTTCAACTGATTTTTGATATATGGCAAAGGGGGAGAGTAGAAGAAAATTCAAAGAATTAAAGAAAATTGAAAGAAATTCAAATTTAAAAAAAGTGAACTTTTATTAAGGGGGAGCTCTGCACTTAATTTAGCTCTGCACTTAACTATCATTATGCTTGTATTTTCATGCTTATCTTTTAATGGCATTATTTTCTTAACTTTGAATTTTTGTTGCCATAATCAAAAAGGGGGAGATTGTTGGTGCAGGAAGCATCCGACGATTGAACCTAAGTTTTGATAATGGCAAAGGAATTCAAAGTTAAGATTCTCTATTATCTAACATGTTGAATAAGGTTTCAGGAAAGTCCTAACTACGGTTAGGCAGGTGAAAACCCTAGGGGGTGGTAACCCTAGGTCCTAAGGGGTGGTACCCCTAGGTGGAGAAAAGTCCTAGCTGCGGTTAGGCAAAGGGAAAACCCTAGGGGGTGGTAACCCTAGGTCATAGGGGGTAGTAACCCTATGCGGAAAGTCTTGGCAGGTCGATGGCTTCAGGCAAAAATCCTAGGGGGTGGTAACCCTAGGTGGAAAGTCCTGGTGTCGCGAACCAGGTGAAAGACTGGACTAGCCGGGGAAGCGGATGTCCAGCAGAAAGTCCGGAAGCATCGAGTGCTGAGCAAAAGTCCAGTCGATCTGGAGGATGGACTGGCTTCGAAGCACCACTGGAGGCGCCTTGAAGCAGGCAGAAGGCGTCGGGTCGACCTAGGGTTTCCGGTCGGAAACCCGAAGTCAGACTCGGACAGTCCGGAGACTGTCTATACTTCATTTATCATGTTTATTGTGCTAACTTTGTGTTGCAGGATATTGTTTGGGACTAACGTATCTTGCAGGTGCAAAGGAGCAACCTAAAGCCTCGGATGAGCAGTGTCCGAGGCGCCTCCATGGAGCTTGGAGGCGCCTCGGGTGCAAAGCTGAAGCTGTCATCGAAGGAGCCTTGAAGGGAGTATAAGGCGCCTTGGAAGGCGCCTTGAGCAGGGTATAAGGCGCCTCCAAGGGATGAAGTTCGACCAGTTCAGATCTGATCCACGCGGAAGACTAGGCAGCATGGAGGCGCCTTGAACAGCCTTCAAGGCGCCTTGAACACCCTTTATAAGGGGGTTTCGACCAGCACTTCAAAGTATCAAGTTCTGAGCTTTCCTTCTTCAACGTGCTGCTAACAAAGTCATTCTGAAGTGCTGTTGCAACATTCCGATGACCCGGAGCTTCGTTTTTCTCTTCTTTTAGTTGTCGGTACAAAGTTATTCTAATTACTGTTACATTTTGTAATCTGTAGTTCTTATCAAGCTTATAGTTGTTGCCCACCGGAAGCGATCAAGGATCGCGGGCCTTCGAGTAGGAGTCGCCTTAGGCTCCGAACGAAGTAAATCCCTTTGTGTCTTTGTGTTTATTTTATTCCGCTGCATTTTAATTACTCCGATAGTTTTCCGATAATCGAACAAATAGCCACGAGCGCTATTCACCCCCCCTCTAGCGCATCTCGATCCAACAACTTATAGTGTGCGTTGTTAATTATAGAAGGGAACTATGTCCTAGTGAGCTAGGTTGATAATGTCCCCAAGAGGAGCTCATAAGGATTGTCATATAAATCTTGTAGGTGAACTGAGTCTGACATGACGATAAGGTTGAGTGGTACTACTCTTGGAATTAGATATTAATTAAGTGAGTGTCAGTAGCTCATTTAATTAATGGGCATTCGATATCTTAAATATAGGGAAACTAACACACTCATAGTAAGAAAGAGCCCAAAATGTAATTTGGGATTGGTGCGGTAGTTCAATAATAATTCTTTAGTGGTATGAATTATTATTGATGAAACTAAGTTGTGTGTTTAGGTCGAACACAGGATGCTTAATTTCATCGGGAGACCAAAACCAATTCCTCCTCTCGGTCCCTATCGTAGCCTCTTATTTATAAGTATTATACCCACCTATACCCACTTTCCTACCCATCATTAGGTGGCTGACCAAGCCTAAAGGATGAGCCATTGAGGTGGCCAGCCAAAGCTTGGAGCCCAAGCTTAGGTGGTCGGCCATTAGAAAAATAAAAGGATTTTAATTTTAAAATCTTTCCATATGTGGAAGACATGATTTTAAAAGAGAGTTTAAAATTTAAAATTTTCCTTTTATAGCTTTCTACAAAAGATTAAGAGAAATGTTTGAAACCTTTCCTTATTTGTAGTTAAAAGGGAGATTTTAATTTTGGCAAAAACTTTCCTTATTTGTAAATCATCCACATGTTTAATAGAGAGATTTTAATTTATAAAATTTCCTTTAATAAAAAACCATGAAGGGATTTAAACAGAGAGGAAATTTTATTTTAAAATTTTTCGAAGCAAATAAGGAAGTTTTAATTTTTTGGTGAAAACTTTCCTTATTTGTGAGGCATGGTGGTGGCCGGCCATATAAAGGTTGAAAGGAAATTTTAATTAAAATTTCCTTAATAACCATTGGCAAGGAAATAAGGAGTTTTTTATTTTGGTGAAAACTTTCCTTATTTGCCAAGACCAAGGAATATAAAAGAGGGGGTAGGGGTGACTTCATGAGACACAACTCTCTTTTCTTCCTTGGTGGTGGCTGGCCCTCTTCTCTTCCTCCTCTTCTTCTTGTGGCCGAACCTCACCTCTCTTGGAGTCATTGTGGTGGCCGGATTTTGCTTGGAGAAGGAGAGAAAGAAGGCCTTGTTTTTCTAGCATCCCTTGGAGCTTGGTTGGTGGAAAAGTTCTTCATCCCTTGAAGAGTTGTGCTTGGCCGAAACTTGAAGGAAGGAAGAAGAAGGGCTTAGGTCGTTCTCGTCTCGGAAGATCGTTGCCCACACAACGTCCGAGATAAAGAGAGGAATGCGGTAGAAGATCAAGAGGTCGTTGTCTACAAAGAAAGGTATAACTAGTAATTGTTTTCCGCATCATACTAGTTTTCTTTGTAAAAATACCAAATACAAGAGGCATGTGATTCTAGGCTTCAAATTTATGTTTCGATATGTGTTTCTTTTCTTTTTCGATCTTGTGATTCAATTATTCTTAGTAGTTAAACCTAGGATTTATGTAGGGAGATTAAATATTATATTTCTTTAAAAGGCTTTGTCTAGTCGGTGGTGGATGATCTCATACCCAAAAAGGTCAAGTGCCTCGCCATGCAGTACTGGAAGCTAATTTTAGAAATTAATATTTAATCGACTTTGAAACCTAGGTTGATTTTGATCAAACGTGTTAAGTTCCGCAGACGATCCAAGTCTAAACCTATAAGAACATATAAGTTAAACTTAGAATCAATAGTGTTAAGTTCCGCTTGTAATTCAAGTTTAATTTAAAAGAACACATGGTAGCTAGGAAAGGTTCAAACCTTGTACAAAATTTTTGTATAGGGGAACCATTAGGTTTTCCGAGTAGCAACCAACAATTGGTATCAGAGATAGGGTTTGCCTCTATGTATTTGGTATTTAGTTTAATTATGCACATGTCATACATAATTTAGGCAGGATAATAGTAGGATGTGACAACTCTGTGGTTGTAGGCTCCAACTATTATGGCTTATTAATATTGTGTGTGATTGGACCCTTGGACATGTCAAGGGCATTTTATTGTGTATGTGCATGATTGTATTTAAATAATACAGCAGGAGCTATATTAGACCTAGGGTTTATTTTTACTTATTGTTCAATCTAGATCTCATGTGCATTCCCTCATGGAATTTAGGATCGATATATGTAAAAATTTATTTTTTTGTCGCGGATCGTATCCTTGCGAGGTGTGGTGCTATTGGAGGACCAGAGGCACAGCAGAAAAGGAAGCTCGATGGACCCGATGGCATGAACCCTATGGCTGGCAGTACACGGAGGACAGTGATGGAAGAAGCCATAATAGTTGGAAAATTAATTTCCATATTTATTGCTTTTATTTGCTGTGATGTGTGTTTGTGCATGTGTGTGTGCTAGCTAGGTTAAAATTCCTCACCTTAAATAACTAAGTGGGAGAGGGATTTTTAAATAAATTTCACGGTCTCCATTACTGGTTTGTAAGTGATGCAAACAAGCTTGCGTGTTGGCTCTAAGTACTTTCCTCCACAACGGATGAGTTTGTTTGCAGATCACTAGGTTAAACTTCCTAAATGGATGATTATAGGAAATTATTTAGGAGCGTGTGATCTTCTCCAACTGAAGGGGCACAATCTTATTTAATGGACTAAATATCAAGTAATGGTACACACTTAGGCATATTTAATAGTATCCTCCCCGACGGAGTCACTGCTATTATTTGTGTGACCAAAGGAATACCAACTATTAATTTTATTTCTCAAAAAGTTAGGTTGACAAGATAATAAAATTAATGGATAAAACCTCCTCTTACAAATGTTTGATTTTGTATACGTCCACACTAACGTGGCATGCAAAATTCTCGGTGTTTGAGGTGTTGGTTAATTTAAAATAATATTGTTTTGAGGAATCAATATTATTCTAAATTTAGAGTATTGACCAAAGTCTTTTTGTGATTCTTAGAATTTCAAATGGCCTTCAACCCACTTGTAGCTATTCTCAAAGAGAATAAGCTTACTGGTCCCAACTATATAGATTGGAAACGAAACCTGGACATTGTCCTTACTACTGAAGGCTATAAGTTTGTACTGTTAGAGGCTTGCCCTGTTGCTCCTAATAATGATTCTAGTGAAGAGGAGGTTGAGTATCATAGAAAGTGGATGAAGGCAGATGAGATGGCACGATGTTACATTTTGGTGTCTATGTCAAATGTATTGCAACATCAACATCAGTCAATGCCTGTAGCCTATGATATGATGTACAATCTCAAGGATCTCTTCGAACACCAGAATCGGGCTGCAAGGCAAGAAGCTATGAGAAAATTAATGACAGCCACCATGACAGAAGGGACACCCGTAAGGGATCATATCCTCAAAATGATGGCCGATTTAAACGAAATACAAATCCTTGGAGCTGAAATCGATGGGGAAACCCAGGTTGATATTATTCTCCAGACACTACCTAGAAGTTTTGAGCAGTTCCGCCTGAACTACAATATGAACAAAAGGTCATATACGTTGGCAGAACTTCTAACAGAACTGCAGGCAGCAGAAGGGATATTTCGTCAATGTTCTCAGATTCACTTTACTGAAAATGTTTCTACTTCTAAACCAAAAGGTAGGAAGAAGAAGAAACAAGCTGGTTCAGTAAAGAATGTGAATCGACCTCTAAGTACTGGACTTAAAGCAGGAGTGAAGAAGCCGAAAGGCTAGTGCTTCATTTGCAAGCAGGCTGGACATTGGAAGGCAGACTGTCCTCGTAAGAAGTAGAAAAATCAAGGTATATCTTTTTCTCTTATAGTTGAGACATGTTTAGTGGTGTTATCTACCGGCACCTGGTGTGTAGATACGGGAGCCACTGATCATGTCTGCAATTCATTGCAGGGGTTCCAAGAAACCCGACGACTATATGAAGGAGAGATAACCGTCTACATGGGCAATGCTACAAAAGTGGCAGCTGTTGTAGTGAGAGACGTCTACTTATCATTTGATAGGAATAGGATTTTAGTTTTAAGAAATTATCTTTATGTACCCTCTTTTAGAAAGAATTTAATTTCAATTTCTAAATTATTTTCAGATGGATATTCTGTTTCTTTTGATAATAAAGTTGTTATCAAGAAAAATAGAATAATTATCTATTCTGGTACATTGGTTGACAATTTATATACTATAAATCCAATAACTCCCACAAAGCAACAAATGGAAATTAATAACACATCTTCTAACTCTAATAAGAGAAAAGAACCTTCCAAAATGAACCAAACATATCTTTGGCATCTAAGACTTGGTCATATTATAGGATTCAAAGGCTAATAGTTGATGGACTCTTGGGTTCATTAGTGTTGGAAAATTTTCCAACCTGTGAATCCTGCTTGGAAGGTAAAATGACCAAGAGACCTTTTAAGGCCAAGGGGTATAGAGCCAAAGATGTGTTGGAACTGATTCATTCTGATTTGTGTGGTCCTATGTCTATCCAGGCAAGAAGTGGTTTTGAATATTTCGTCACTTTTATTGACGACTATTCGAGATACGAGTACATTTACTTGATGCGTCGCAAGTATGAGTGCTTTGATAAGTTCAAAGAATTCAAGGCTGATGTGGAGAAACGTCATGGTAAAAGTATCAAGACACTACGGTTAGATCGTGGTGGCGAATACTTTTTTGGAGAGTTTAGGAATTACTTATCAGAGGCTGGGATTCAATCCCAACTGTCTGCACCTGGTACACCCCAACAAAATGGTGTGGCAGTATGAAGGAATAGGACTCTTATGGAAATAGTTAGATCGATGATGAGTTATGCAGAATTACCAAATTTATTTTGGGGACATGCACTGGAAACAACAGTATACATTCTGAATATGGTACCTTCTAAATCAGTACCAATAACTCCCATAGAATTGTGGAATGGGTGCAAGCCTAGTCTGAAACACATTCGGATATGGGGCAATCTAGCACATGTACTGAAAGGAGATACTGACAAGTTGGAATCACGTACAGAAGTTTGTCTGTTTGTGGGATATCCTAAAGGAATGAAAGGTGGTTTATTTTATAATCCTAAAAGTCAGAAGACCATTGTTAGCACCAATGTTTGATTTTTAGAAGAAAATTATGTAATAAACCATAAGCCCATGAGTGAGATGTTCTAGAAGAAATGAGAGAGGACACGTCCGGTCTAGTACCAACAGTACAAGATGAAGTACCATAAGAAACTATAACACGTGTTACAAATGATACACAATTCCAGATGACGCCTCATCGTAGTGGGAGGGTTGTTAGGCAACCTGAAAGATTCATGTTCTTAGGAGAGTCTTCGGACTTGATCCCAGGTGAACATGAACCTGATCCCCGGACATATGCCGAAGCGCTCCAAGATAAAGATGCAGCATCTTGGCAAAGAGTAATGAATTCTGAAATAGAGTCTATGTATTCTAATAAAGTCTGGGAGCTTGTAGAGCAACCCAATGGTGTAAAAGTTGTTGGATGTAAGTGGATCTACAAAAGGAAAAGAGGGACAGATGGGAATGTGGAAACCTTCAAAGCAAGGCTTGTTGCGAAAGGGTGCACTCAGAAAGAGAGAATCGATTATGAGGAAACTTTTTCGCCGGTAGCCATGCTTAAGTCTATCCGGATTCTCTTATCCATTGCTGCTCATATGGATTATGAGATTTGGCAAATGGATGTCAAAACAGCTTTCCTAAACGGAAGTCTTGAAGAAAACATCCATATGAAGCAACCAGAAGGATTCATAGCAAAGGGCAAAGAGCATCTAGTGTGTAAGCTTAATCGGTCCATTTATGGACTAAAGCAAGCTTCAAGATCTTGGAACATCCGGTTTAATGAAGTAATCCAGTCTTATGGATTTATTCAATGCCCGGATGAGTCTTGTGTATATAAGAAGTGTAACGGAAATGTAGTGGTATTTCTTGTACTATACGTAAATGACATTTTGTTAATTGGCAACAATGTCAAGGTGTTATCAGACGTAAGGGTATGGTTGTCCAAACAATTTGATATGAAGGACTTAGGAGAATGTGCACACATTCTTGGGATCAAAGTTATAAAGGATCACAAGAAAAGGATGTTATGCCTATCTCAAGCTTCATATATAGATACAATCCTTACTCGTTTTAGCATGCAAAACTCCAAGAAAGGTTTTCTACCTTTTAGGCATGGAGTAGCTTTATCTAAAGAGATGTCTCCAAAGACATCAAAGGAGATAGAAGACATGAAGGCAGTTCCTTATGCTTCGGCCGTAGGAAGCCTAATGTATGCAATGCTATGCACGAGACCGGATATCTCCTTTATCGTGGGCATGGTTAGCAGATATCAAAGTAACCCTGGACAAGGACATTGGACTGCGGTAAAAGCATATTTTGAAGTACTTGAGAAGGACTAGGGATTATATGCTAGTTTATCAGGCAGACGATTTGCTCCCTGTGGGTTACACGGATTCGGACTTCCAATCGGATAGAGACAATAGTAAGTCTACCTCAGGTTATGTGTTTAATTTAGGAGGTGGAGCCATATCATGGAGGATTGTTAAGCAGAAGTGCGTTTCGGACTCCACCATGGAAGCTGAGTATGTGGCAGCCTCAGAGGCAGCCAAAGAAGCAGTATGGCTCAGGAGCTTCTTAATGGACTTAGATGTGATTCCTGGTTTGCCCAAAATTATCATAATCTATTGTGATAATAGTGGTGCAGTAGCAAACTCGAAGGAACCACGAGCCCATAAGGCAAGTAAACACATAGAGCGCAAGTACCACCTAATACGAGACATCATAAAGCGAGGAGAAGTTGTTGTCACCAAGATTGCATCAGTAGATAACCTAGCAGATCCTTTCACTAAGGCCCTTCCAGCGAAAGCTTTTGATCGGCATGTTGAGGGGATGGAAATCAGATGTATGGCAGCAGACATGACAGCTTAGTCTTTTAGTATAAGTGGGAGATTGTTAGAGTGAATACTAAAAGTCTAGCTTTTGTAAACATTTATTTTTGAATAAAGAATCACATTGGTCAAATGTCTGTGTTTATTTGTTAAATACAGTTGTTCATTTAATTTATATTGTAGATAACATAGTGTGTGGTGTCACACACAGAAGATAATGTTATCAGTTCCTTATAAATTATAAACAGTAGCTCACGACCAAGAGGGACAGGAACAACACATTGGAAGGTCGTAGTGTAATTAAGTATTAGTTTATCTTGACTATATAATTACACTAGTACACTTAGAGTGTGTTGAGTAGGACCATTTGAGGTAGTTCTTTTTATACTGATTGAATAAAAGATCAAGACCTCGATTATTATGGAAGTGTGTGCTCTTAATCCTAATATAATGACAAGCATTTATATTTAATATTATTTCTTTAATTTATCAATGGGTGAGATTTAGTTCGATAAATCAAAAAGTCTGATAAGTTGGGAAATGATATTACTTATAGTGTGTGTTGTTGATTATAGAAGAAAACTGTGTCCTAGTAAGCTAGGTTGATAATGTCCCCAAGAGGAGCTCATAAGCATTGTCATGTAAATCCTGCAGGTGGACTTAGTCGAACATGATGATAAGGTTGAGTGGTACTACTCTTGAAATTAGATATTAATTAAGTGAGTGTCAGTAGCTCATTTAATTAATGGGCATTCGATATCTTAAACACATGGAAACTAACACACTCATAGTAAGAAGGAGCCCAAAATATAATTTGGGATTGGTGCGGTAGTTCAATAATAATTCTTTAGTGGTATGAATTATTATTGATGAAATTAAGTTGTGTGTTCAGGGCGAACACGGGATGCTTAATTTCATCGGGAGACCAAAACCAAGTCCTCCTCTCGGTCCCTATCGTAGTCTCTTATTTATAAAGTATTATACCCACCTATACCCACCTTCCTACCCATCATTAGGTGGCCGGCCAAGCCAAGCTTGGAGCCCAAGCTTAGGTGGTCGGCCATTAGAAAAATAAAAGGATTTTAATTTTAAAATCTTTCCATATGTGGAAGACATGATTTTAAAAGAGAGTTTAAAATTTAAAATTTTTCTTTTATAGCTTTCTACAAAAGATTAAGAGAAATGTTTGAAACCTTTCCTTATTTGTAGTTAAAAGGGAGATTTTAATTTTGGCTAAAACTTTCCTTATTTGTAAATCATCCACATGTTTAATAGAGAGATTTTAATTTATAAAATTTCCTTTTATAACAAACCATGAAGGGATTTAAAAAGAGGGGAAATTTTATTTTAAAATTTTCCGAAGCAAATAAGGAAGTTTTAATTTTTTGGTGAAAACTTTCCTTTTTTGTGAGGCATGGTGGTGGCTGGCCATATAAAGGTTGAAAGGAAATTTTAATTAAAATATACTTAATAACCATTGGCAAGGAAATAACGAGTTTTTAATTTTGATGAAAACTTTCCTTATTTGCCAAGACCAAGGAATATAAAAGAGAGGGTAGGGGTGCCTTCATGAGACACAACTCTCTGCTATTCTCTCCTCTCTTTTCTTCCTTGGTGGTGGCCGACCCTCTTCTCTTCCTCCTCATCTTCTTGTGGCCGAACCTCACCTCTCTTGGAGTCATTGTGGTGGCCGGATTTTGCTTGGAGAATGAGAGAAAGAAGGCCTTGTTTTTCTAGCATCCCTTGGAGCTTGGTTGGTGGAAAAGTTCTTCATCCCTTGAAGAGTTGTGCTTGGCCGAAACTTGAAGGAAGGAAGAAGAAGTGCTTAGATGGTTCTCATCTCGGAAGATCATTGCCCACACAACGTTCGAGATAAGGAGAGGAATACAGTAGAAGATCAAGAGGTCGTTGCCTACAAAGAAAGGTATAACTAGTAATTGTTTTCCGCATCATGCTAGTTTTCTTTTTAAAAATACCAAATACAAGAGGCATGTGATTCTAGGTTTCGAATCTATGTTTCGATATGTGTTTTTTTCTTTTTTGATCTTGTGATTCGATTGTTCTTAGTGGTTAAACCTAGGGTTTCTGTAGGAAGATTAAATATTAAATTTCTTTAAAAGGCTTTGTCTAGTTGGTGGTGAATAATCCCATACCCAAGAAGGCCAAGTGCATCGCCATGTAGTACTGAAAGCTAATTTTAGAAATTAATATTTAATCAACTTTGAAACCTAGGTTGATTTGGATCAAACGTATTAAGTTCCGCAGGCGATCCAAGTCTAAACCTATAAGAACATATAAGTTAAACTTAAAATCAATAATGTTAAGTTCCGCTTGCAATTCAAGTTTAATTTAAAAGAACACATGGTAGCTAGGAAAGGTTCAGACCTTGTACAAAATTTTTGTACAGGGGAACCATTAGGTTTTCCTAGTGGCAACCAACACTTATGATTTATCGAGGCACCCTAGTGACAGGGGTAAACCGTAACAGGACTTCTTAGGAACCATCTCTATTTTGATACTTGGGAATAGTTATTTTAGCTTTCGGCGAATGCACGTTGAAGGATGATGAATGTAAGATAGAACGTGACACATCAATACCACCACAACGAAACCAAAGTCCTAGAACTCCTCATAACCAAAATCTCCTTTTGCTAGCTCTCGTTTCCCCTTCCTGATCTTCTTTCTTAGATTAATTACAAACATTGGTAGTCTAGCTAACCCTAAGTGAACCATTGCTAGTGCTTATAACCAGTTCCTGTGGGATCGATATTTTTATTACTGACGACGAATCCGTGCACTTGCGGTTCGTAACAAGTTTTTGGCGCCGTTGCCGAGGACTGCGTCTATAACATTAACAAAATCATATTAGATTAGACTAGGCTTTCTTTCTTTGTTATTTTATTTTTATTTTCTACACTTTCCTTTCCCATTACTGCATTCCATTTTGTCTCATTTGCTTAAAGTTCAATATCTTAATTTTGCATGCGAAGAGCTAACCTTTCAGGGCAGCTACTACCGTTCGATCCAGAGATCGACAGGACTTTTCTTAGAAGAAGGAATCTATAGAAAGCCTTCCAAGCAGCACAAGACTCCTCAGAAATGGCCGACAAACTGTTGAAGGTTTACGCTGCACTATATGCACGAGGGGTTTGGTCCAGCATCGCCCAACCTCCTATTGAACCCAACAATTTTAAAATCAAGCCTGCAGTAATTCACATGGTCCAACAGAATCAATTCGGAGGAGGACCGCACGAAGACCCAAATCATCATTTAGAGTTGTTCTATGAAATTTATGGCACCATGAAAGTGAATGGGGTCCCTCCAGAATCAGTCAAATTACTTCTCTTAGGATTTTCCCTGAAAGACAGAGCCAAGCAGTGGCTAAACTCTCTTCCAGCGAATAGCATATCGTCTTGGGAGCAGTGTGAGCAGAACTTCCTGGATAATTCTACCCACCGAGCAAGACTACCCACATGAGGAACCTGATCGCTTGCTTCAAACAGATAGACTCAGAATCATTATTTGAAGTCTGGGACAGATTCAAAAGCATGCTGAGACACTACACCAAATACCGAAGTTTGCAAAAATTTTGAAGGGAATTTTATCCAATAGGAGGCAAAAGGGCGAGTTCGAGACTGTAGCATTGACAGAGAATTGCAGTGCTCTGCTTATGGCGAATGCTCCACCAAAACTTCAAGATCCAGGGAGTTTCTCTATACCGTGCAAGATTGGTTCTGAACTCATATAGAGAGCTTTCTGTGATTTGGGAGCTAGCATCAGCCTACTCCTGTACTCTTTATGCAAGAAGCTAGGACTCCAGAACATTAAACTGACTATTATGGCACTGCAGTTAGCTGACCATTCATGTAGATACCCAATGGGAATAGTGGAAGACGTGTCAGTAGAAGTGGATGGATGTGTCATTCCCACAGACTTGATCATTCTGGATATGGAGGAAGACCCCAAGACACCGATCATCCTTGGAAGACCATTTCTTGCCACAGCTGGAGCCCTCATCGATGTGAAGAGTCACAAGTTATCCTTGGAGATCGGCAAGGAAAAGATTGAATTTGATTTATCTAACTCCTCTAACTGTGACTCCTTTTCTCAGGTAAACCCTAGTGGGATGAACGCACACAAAGTCGAGGAGTGCAGCTCTCATGAGAGTTCCCTTCCAGTGAACAATAAGAAGTACATCTGTCCTACACGAGCGAAACTGAAAGCGCAGACTGGAACATTAACCTAGGAGGAGAGTCGTGCTTCCACGGGTTCATCCCACACTGACTGAGACGGGGTCGAGCTAAATACCTAAAACAAGTGCTTCTTGGGAGGCAACCCAAGGGTTTTCATTTAGATTTAGTATTCCGTTATTCGTTTTATTTCTTTAAGTAGGTTTAGTTGAGTATCATTACCTTTTTGTGTTAATTTTCAGGATGTGCATAGCCTCCACGAGCTGGCCGTGAGCATTTCATGGGCGTGGAGGTCAATGAGGAGCCAAAACAACGAAGAGTGAGTCATCTTGAGCTTAAAGGAGGTGGTCGTGTGATCTCACACGGCTATGCGAAGCCAACAGAGGATTAAAGGCCACAGGTCGTGCCAACCGGCACGGCCATGTAGCTTATGCTGAGAAGGAAAGGGCACTAGCCGTGTCAATCGGCACGGCCGTGTGGAAGAACCAGAGGAGAAAGAGGTTTAGGCCGTGCCAATTGGCACGGCCGTGTGACCGATCCAGAGAAGAAGAAGGAGTGGGTCATGCCAACTGGCACGGCCGTGCGACTCCGACCGAGGGGAGAAAAGACTAGGTCGTGCCATTCGGCACGACCGTGCAACACCTGACCTAACCCGGCCGTGTCTATAAGACACGGTCATGCCCCAACCCGTGCAGCGCTGCCCACTCTACCAAGAAACCCTAACTTCTAACTCCTTCTCCCCCAAAACTCTCCTCATCTCCAGTATAACTCCTCTAACCCTAATTTCCCCCTCTAGAGTTCACTTTTGCCTAGATCTACATCCAGATCTAACATCTTTTCATGCCACAAATTCGGAAAGAGAAGCAAATCCCCTATTTTCCTTCTCTCCCTCTCTCCCATCCTCAAGACCCATCTCCACAAGAAATTCCTCAAAGCTAAGCTCACCATGTCACAGATCTTGAAGAGACTTCGTCAAGAAAGTGGTGGATCTGGAGAAGGAAATGTCGGGAGGTGACAAAGGCGAGGGGAAGGTTTCTTCATCGAAAGGAAAAGCAAAGAGGGTAGCACGCGACCAAGGTAACGAAAACGAGTTTAATATTGTTTTTAGAAATCATGATCAAAAAGTTAGATATGATAACCTTGTCGCTAGGAAAATTGTATGCACTAAATATATAGATCTAGTCACCATGGATGTGCTAGGAATTAGGGATGACATTGATTGGATGATTAGTTCTTTAGATTGGAATGACGTTATGTACTCTCATGCACCGACCTACCCCCGCCTAGTCCTCGAATATTTAAGCTCGATTGATGTTAAATTTTCATCTGAAGAGGACTACATAGTATAGGACCATTGTGGCCGGCTAGAAGGGGGGTTCGATAGCCCTGCAAAATTAAAACGACCCTTCTCGAACTCTTAAACTAACACTTGTAAAATAAGATAAATAGAAAGTAAATCAGAAAAGTAAAAGGCACACCAAGATTTACTTGGTTACAACCGGGAAGGTTGTTAATCCAAGAAAACCATAGCACTAGTATCTCCTTCAGGCGAAGAAGCCTTTTACAGCAATGAAGCGCACAACGGAAGCTAAACTATAGAAAGAGCGTACAAGTGTAGAAAGAATGCTTGAGTTCTGATTGATTGAAAAGCTTCTGGACCAAGGCTATATTTATAGTCTTGGTCGGGGCGCCCCGAAGTGTTTTGGGCGCCCTAGGGGGGATAAACTTTATCCCCCAATGTTCAGATCGAGTCAAAACTTGATCTGGTCAACAATCAAGGTTTGGGTGCCCGGACCCATTCCGGGCACCCCGGGCTGTTCCGGGCGCCAGGAATGGTTCCAGGCGCCCGGAGCACTAAAGTCAACAGAAGTTGACTTTTCTCCGTCGAGACCTTTGCTCTGGTTCAGTCCGCCATGGTTCGAGTCTTCAACTCCGGATCCACTCGCTTGGGTGATCTCGGCAATCCAAAAAAGGGCTCACCTGAACCCAACTTCCGGTCTTCTCGAGCGGGCTTCCCTCCGGCTTCTCGTCCCTCGGAATCGCCGCATGTTTCCTTCTCGTCCGTCGGTGTACTCATCTATAATCTTCGTCCCTCGGACGCACCGCATGCCATCCTTCTCATTAGCTGCGTCTCTTGCTCCTCGAGCAGTCTTCCGCTCCGGCTTTCATCTCTCGGAACCACCTTACGCTTCCTTCTCGTCTGCCGGTGTACTCTTCCGCAGCGCCTCATCCCTCGGGCGCACCGCGTGCCGTCCTTCTCACTAGCTGTGTCTTCCACTCAACTACCTATGCTCCTAAGCTCCTGCACACTTAGACACAGGGTTAGAGATACACAGGACCTAACTTAACTTGTTGATCACACCAAAACCACCTTGGGGTTCCAACAATCTCCCCTTTTTTGATGTCAGCAACCCAAGTTTAGCTAGGGTAAAAATAGACATAAAAATAAACTCACTAATTATGCAATTAAGTGGAAAAAGATAAAAAAAATTAAAATTTGTCTACCTCCTCCTAGACTTATATTTTTCTTCTCCCCCTTTAATCACATAAAAAAAATAGGGTTATTGGAAAAGTCTAAGGGTTTTAAAACTTAGATAAAAAATATTTAAGCTAAGCAAACGTCTAAGTTAGATTAAAAATTTTCTAACTTGTAAATTGAAGTATCAAAAAAAAAATTTAAATAAAAATTATTTTTGAAAGAAATTTCTAAGTTTAGAAAACTTTTAACTTAGGCCAAAATACAATTTTCTTTAAGCATTTTTCTAAGTGAAAAATTTACTCAAAAATATTTTTAAGCATAAGAATATATATATATATTGTTTTTTTTTACTTTTTAAAGAAAATTTCTAAGTTTAAAAAATTTGAAACCTTGAAAAATTTTCAATAAATTTAAAAAAACATTTAGACAGAAGTAAGTTTTGAAAATTTTTCTAATTGAAAATTTTTTAAAAAGAAAAAAAAAATTAAATTGAAAAAATGTTTGAATAACATCTTAAAGCATTAATTAATTTTATTTTTAATACTTTTCTAGAAAGTTAATTGAACATTTCATTTCAATATTTTGACTTCCAGGTAGTGGCGAGGCACTAGGCCTTCTTGGTTATTGAAGCAACAACCATTTCCTTAGACAAAGCCTCATAAAGAAACTATCTGTTTAATTTTCTCACTAAAAGTGCTAATTTCAATTAAAATTTAGGTTAAGTAGGATTTAGGAACCCAATATAGGCTCCAGCCTACTGGATTAACTAAAAATCTTTTAGGGACATATCTTTTTGAAATATGCCTAATTTATCCCTGGTGATATCTAAGATACCGATTTAAATTATTATATTTTCTAAAACATGTTTTAGAAGAGCATGCACAGTTTTTCAAGTTTTCTACTTGAATTTTCAAATTTTGAATTTCTAACTTCAATTTTTCATTTTCTAGATTTGATTTGTCTAACATTTCTAAGGGGCAAGATTTAGCTAATATTATTTTTAAATTCTTGATTTCTTTTTCAAACTTACAACAGTCTTTAGTTAACAATTTAACAAATTTAGAAAGTTTATCGGGAGGAAGAGAACGTACCTGACTTATCTTATCGATTTCGTTGTCCGTGTCTCCCCCTGAACTGTTGCTTTCTTCTGACGTGGCTCCCCCTTCATCGATGCTCTCGATGCTCATTTCGGAAGAGCTTGAGTCGCAGTCATTTCGGAAGATCTTCAAAGATTCTTAAACCGTCTTACCATCATTACCGTTTCCTCGTCATCGAGAGAAGACTCCGACTCGGGTTCGTCTCTTGATGCTTTGAGGGCGACGTTGTTCTTGGGCTCCTTCGTACCTGCACATCTTGCTTCATGCACTTCAAATGTCGAGAAAAATTCTTCTAGTGTAATTTTTCCTAAATCTTTTGAAATATAAAAGGCATCTACTAGTGATGCACATTTTGAATTTCTCGGAAAAGAATTTAAAGTGTACCTTAGCGAATCTCGGTTACTTACCTTTTCTCCGAGATTCGATAGTCCGATGATGATCTCTTTGATTCTTGAGTGCAGATGCGCAACTGTCTCTTCCCCAAGTCGCAGGCTGGTGAGCTGATTGCGAAGCAAATCTCGTCTAACAAGTTTGGCTTCGGACGTCCCTTCGTGCAACTCGAGGAACTTCTCCCAAAGTTCCTTCACGGAGTTGTAGTTGCCGATTTGATTGACTTCTTGTGACGGAAGAACGCTTAGCAGATGGTATACTGCTTTGCTGTTTGCCACGTAGTCGGCCTGCTCCTTTTTCATCCAATGATATTTTTCTTTTCCCTCTAGAGCTACATAGCCAAGTTCCATTGTTAAAACTAAATCAAAATCTGTTGTAAAAAATACCTGCATCAGTTGTTTCCATGTAGCGAAATCCCCTTCATATTTCGGCGGGTGGATGCTTGGTCCGGCCATTATCATTGCTTCGATTGGTGGTTAGTCCTCCTGAAGCACATCGGCTCTGATACCACTTATAGGACCGTTGTGGCCAGCTAGAAGGGGGGGTTGGATAGTCCTGTAAAATTAAAACGACCCTTCTCGATCTCTTAAACTAACACTTGTAAAATAAGATAAACAAAAAGTAAATCAGAAAAGTAAAAGGCACACCGAGATTTACTTGGTTACAACCGGGAAGGTTGTTAATCCAAGGAAAGCGTAGCACTAGTATCTCCTTCAGGCGGAGAAGCCTTTTACAGCAATGAAGCGCACAATAGAAGCTAAACTATAGAAAGAACGTACAAGTGTAGAAAGAATGCTTTGAGTTCTAATTGATTGAAAAACTTCTGGACCAAAGCTATATTTATAGCCTTGGTCGGGGTGCCCCGAAGGGTTCCGAGCGCCCTGGGGGGGATAAACTTTATCCCCCAATATTCAGATCGAGTCAAAACTCGATTTGGTCAACAATCAAGGTCCAGGCACCCGGAGCCATTCCGGGCGCCCCGGGCTGTTCCGGGCACCCGGAATGGTTCTGGGCGCCTGAAGCACTAAAGTCAATAGAAGTTGACTTTTCTCCATCGGGACTTTGCTCCGATTCAGTCCGCCTCGGTCCGAGTCTTCAACTCCGGATCCGCTTGCTTGGGTGATCTCGGCAATCCGGAAAAGGGCTCACCCGAACCCAACTTCCGGTCTTCTCGAGCGGGCTTCCCTCCGGCTTCTCGTCCCTCGAAATCGCCGCGTGTTTCCTTCTCGTCCACCGGTGTACTCATCCGCAGTCTTCATCTCTCGGATGCACTGCGTGTAGTCTTTCTCGCTAGCTGCGTCTCTTGCTCCTCGAGCAGTCTTCCGCTCCGGCTTTCGTCTCTCGGAACCACCGCACGCTTCCTTCTCGTCCGCCGGTGTACTCTTCCGCATTGCCTCGTCCCTCGGACGCACTGCGTGCCGTCCTTCTCACTATCTGCGTCTTCCACTCAACTACCTATGCTCCTAAGCTCTTGCACACTTAGACACAGGGTTAGAGACACACTTGACCTAACTTAACTTGTTGATCACACCAAAACCAACTTGGGCTTCCAACACATAGGGAGCATAACTTTTAGGATGATGAATAAAGAAGTTCGGTGGACTTTTAATGATTTTAATGATTGTTTTGGTTTACCTAGTGGTGGTGCCCGTGGATTTGATGGTGGGATTAGATGGAATAAATTTTGGAGATCAATAACCAGATCAAACGACCCTTATGAACCCTCTAGAGCCAAGGCATCCCGGATGCAAAACCCGACCTTTAGATATCTTCACCGAGTGATGAGCAAAACGATCTTTGGTCGAGGAGAGAGTGACGGGGTGGTTAGAAAGATAGAACTCTATTCTCTTTGGGCGATGTTGAATAAAGTCGATTTTGATTCCGGATTTCATTTCTTGCAAACTTTAGTAAGGGCAGCCAGAGCATCTTCGAGGATGATAGTGTTTAGAGGATTAATCACCCTAATAGCATTCAACTTAGGTTGTGAGCTTGATGGAATAGAGGTTATTCATGGCAATGACAAGATCGACATCGATTCTTGTCTTGCGATGAAGATGATTTTTCGGGATGAGAATGAGTTTTCCTTCCCTAGAAATTTTGGTTTTCCATTACCCCTTCCTTGCCCCAAGTCCACTTCAATTCGCAATCCTGCGAACTGGGTGATCACTGATTTAGTCCCTGAGACTGCTCCCTCCTCTATAGTAGATACCGAGTACCACCAAGAGCCTTTATCATCAGGAGTCCCACAACCTTCTGGATATCCGGAACCTCCTAGGCACTCTTTTGCATATGGCACGGGACCCTCTAGATTTGATTTTTCTGACTTCCATACCTCTTTAGACTCCCTTCATGAGAAGCAAAGCGCCCAACAATAATTGTTGGAGGGTAGCTTCAAGCTATCTGATGACCAGTTTAGGGAGGTGCGAAATCATTTTCAGTTCACTAGAGACTTCCATAGTCAGGTGACGGGGTTCGTTCAGGATTATGAGGTTGACCAGGAAAGAATGAGGAATTTTATGGATGATATGGATATCACTCGACAACAAGTAGACGCCCTGTATCAATATCATCAACACATTGGTCATCTTCCTGGTATGCCTAGATTTCCCCCTGGCCCACATCAGGGACCTCCTTATCCCCCACCCCCTCCACCATATTGATTTCATCAGGACGATGAAAAGTCTAAGTCTTGGGGGGTGTTGTTGCACAACCTGAGTTGAGTCGAGTTTTTCTTTTTCTTAGTTTTTCTTTTCTTTTTCTTCTTGCATGTTTTATTTAGTATGCTTTGCTTTACTTAATCTTGCTTTGTTTATTCACATTTTTATTTGTTTCTTCTTGCACCTCATTTGCACTTTCTTTTCATTCCTTTCTGAGGATTATTTGAGAACATCAAGACCGTCCATACTTTTTTTGCTATTTGTCTAAAAGTAAAACGACTAGCATTTTCTTAGTTCATGTGTTGTCTGATAGTGTTAGTATGTTTGGTGTATCTCCTTTCTCTATCTTTAGTAGCATGAAATAAGCTAAGTATTGTAAGGAGTTTGGTATAAGTTTTGGCCTAACCTTAAGGACCTTATTTTCACTACAATTAAGTACTTAAGCTTAAATGGTAGATATACTTTTGAAATAGTTATGATTCATCTAAATTGTTTAGTACTTTTGTTCCCATTATGATTCCTTATTTACATTTTGGTTACTGGATAACCTCAGATCATGGAAGCTCATTCGAAAAAATCTAAATCCCAACATATGCATCTTGCATGTGTGTAAAAATAAAATAAAATTAAAAAAATAAAAATAAAAAAATAAAAATAATGAATGATGAATAAGGGATAAAAAACAGTTCGTGAGTGGAAACTAACAATTCACTCCTTTGAGACCGAGTTAGGTTACTGGGGAAATGAATGCTATGTTTCTCTTGATTCCGAGTAGTATCCTTTGAGATCTTGTGTGATTTAAGGAAAACGAACCAAGTGTGTGGCAGGTAAGTGCCTATCACCGGGAACATTAGGAACTCAATTATATGACGACTTAACTAGGACAGATAATTGAAACTTGAAGAGTTTGAGCTACTTATTGCACCGAGCACAAAAGGCTTATGCTTAGGTCATACTTGGGATACTCTACAGTCATGCTTATCAATGAAACTAGTTGATAGAGTTAGCCGAATGCACTAGGGATTATGAAACACTGCAGGAGCACATGAACATAGTTTGTAGTATTTTACTTGAGGACAAGCAAAGGTTCAAGTCTGGGGGTGTGATGTGCGCAAATATTATGATCGTTTACGCATGTTTTAGCACACATTCACTTACTATATGCATATATATTCTTTGCATGATCACCTCTTTTATCTTGTACTCATCATATTTATTATTTTGTTCAGATATCTGCTCTTTGTTTAATTTTGTGTTGACAGGGACAACTTTCGGAGCTTAAACAGAGATTATCGATGCACCAGAACAACCAGACAATACGGCCATGCAACCCTGCACGGCCATGTGGCCAAGCATAAGGGGAGCAGTGCACGGCCGTGCCAGTTGGCATGGCTGTGGGGCCAAGACCGAGGCAGATCAATGCACGGTCGTGCAACCCTGCACAACCCTGCCTCCACAACCGAAGCAAAGCAATGCACGGCCGTGCATCTCTGCACGGTCGTGCCCCAGGATGCCGAACCCAGACATCACACGGCTGTGCCAATCGGCAAGGCCGTGCAGCGCAGCCAGAGGTCAGAGAAGGCATGGTCGTGCCATCCTTACACGGTCATGCCGCCGCATCCGAGCCCTAAGCTATATAAGGTTTTTAAACCCTTTTTCTTGAGGAGGTCGGAAGAGGAGTGAGCCGTCATTTAGAGGATCATCTTGGTGTCATTCCACGTTGTCTCGGACCTCCGTCCAGTGATCTTTCATCACCGCATCTACTCCAGAAGTAGAAGATCAGACCCGAAGGCCACTCGTCGTCATTGATAAGCATACTTCCTCTTTTCCTCTTGTGTTTGAGAATTGTATGTTTATATACACTATGTCTTCGGATATCTCTCTAGCGTCCATGGAGTAGATTCATTGTTCTAGGATTAGGGAGTAGTTGTGGATTGTTTGATGTAGACTCGTATTTATATTTATGTTCTTTGGATGATTTCGCTGCTTAGTTTCAGTTGCTTATTAATTGATTGTGTAGAAATCTGCTAACCTCGTAGAGGAAATATCTCTAGATCGTACACCCGAGGGGCCCTAGTGATAGGGGTAACCTATTCACGGACATCTAGGATACTTCCTTGAAAGGAGAGGCAACTTCTCCTCAAGGAAGCGAGAGACCAAGCTTAGCTCTTTATCTCTATTCTCAGATAAACCAAGTAGAGTTAGGTTCTTATGATTTACTGAGGTGCCCTAGTGATAGGGGTAAACCGTAACAGGACTTCTTAGGAACCATCTCTATTTTGATACTTGGGAATAGTTATTTTAGCTTCCGGTGAATGCACGTTGAAGGACGATGAATGTAAGATAGAACGTGACACATCAATACCACCACAACGAAACCAAAGTCCTAGAACTCCTCATAACCAAGATCTCATTTTGCTAGCTCTCGTTTCCCCTTCCCGATCTTCTTTCTTAGATTAATTACAAACATTGGTAGTCTAGCTAACCCTAAGTGAACCATTGCTAGTGCTTATAACCAGTCCCTGTGGGATTGATATTTTTATTACTGACGATGAATCCGTGCACTTGCGGTTCATAACACAGCAATAGTCTTCACTTTAAAAATTTGGCAACACTACTTATACGGGGTTAAATGTGAGATCTTTACTGACCACCAGAGGCTCAAATACTTATTTACTCAAAAGGAACTAAAGATGAGGCGTAGACGGTGGATTGAGCTCCTTAAGAATTACAATCTCACTATCAGTTACCATCCAAGAAAAGTCAATAAAGTGGCTGAGGCTTTGAGACAAAAAACTTGGGAAAAATGATTCTTGATTCAGTGTCAACTAAACCATGCATACGTGAAAGAATCAAAATGAACCAGAACCAAGACCCTAATTTGATTAAACTCAAAACACAAGCATAGGATGGAAAAGCTTTAGAATTTCAAGTAGATGTTAATAACATGATTTGGATGAGAGAACAACTATGTGTACCAGATGTTGACAACCTCCGAAAGGAAGTACTATCTGAGGCACACAAATCTAAATTCTCAATTCACTCCAGAAGCACAAAAATGTATAGAGACTTGAAGAAAAGCTTCTGGTGGAGTGGAATAAAGCAAGACGTAGCAGACTTTGTAGCTAAGTATTTGGTGTGTCAATAAGTGAAGGTCAAACAATAGCGACCTGAAGGACTCATACAACCATTAAAAACTCCAAAATGGAAATGGGAACACATTTCAATGAACTTCGTGGTAGGGTTATCGAGATTATGCTAGAGTCATGACCCCGGGTTAGTTTTGATGTGGTCAACCAAGTTTAGTTAGGTCTCGTTATGTTTGATCCTTGTGTCTAAATGTGTAGGAGCTTAAGAACATAAGAAGTTGAGTAGAAGATGCAGCTAACTAGAAGGATGGCATGGGAGAGAGCCAATGAGCTTGATGTGTCCGAGGGATGAAGCACTGTGGAAGAGTAACCTGGCGGATGAGAAGGAGGCGCTCGGCATTTCCTAGGGACGAGAAGCCAGAGCAGAAGCTTGCTCGAGGAGAAGGTCAGAAAATGGGTTTGGGTGAGCCCTATTCTGGATGGCCGAAATCATCCAAGTGAGTGGAGTAGCAAAAGATCCAATGGAGAAGTGTGGAGCTCGGTAGCAGCTGCTAAAGGCGCCTTCAATGGTATTTAAGGTACCCTCGTGTCTTTCTGGTGGAAGGTGCCTTCGAGCCTTTATGGAAGGCGCCTTCAACCCTTTGAATGCGCCTTAGACTATGCAAAATTAACCATTAGCGAAGATAAAATCTTATCTTCATTTGCCTCGCTGGAGGCGCTTTCCACCTTGTTGGAGGTATCTTCCAACTTCATATAAGATTTTGCAAGGGCTATAAAAAATCATGGACCTAGGAAATAGAAAACAACTCAAGTATTCAATTCTTAGTAACTTTCTAAGCGTTCAACGACTGTAAGAGGCTTCTCTACCTTCACCAAAGGAGATCTTTTAGTACTTTCTTTTACCTTGGATTAAGAACCACATAAGTTGTAACTAAGAAACTTTCTGTGTCTCTTTATTTTATTAGTTGTTAAGCTACTTTAAGTTAATTGTGCTACTAATCTTGTTTGAAAGATTGAGAAAAGTCCATTTGTAATTTACAACCAATTCACCCCTCCTCTCTTGTCGAACGCACGGGTTCTAACAAGTGGTATCAGAGCCAAGTTGCTTCAAAAAAACTAACTACCATCCGAAGCAAAAGAAATAGTTGAATCTAGTATCTTCCTGCCAAAATTTTAGGGAGACTTCGCAACGTGGAAGAGGCGCATGGAGGTATTCTTCAAAACTGACTTCAAAATTTTATTAATTATAAAGTATGATTTTGCAGCACCTATGGATCAGCACAGAACTGAGAAAGAAAAGCACGTATGGACAAAGAAGGAGCAAGCCGACTTCATGGCTAATGGAAAAGTAGAATTCCATCTACATAGTATTCTTCCACCCCAGGAGGTCAGCCAGATCGAAAGCTACGACTCTGCCAAAGATCTCTGGGAGAAATTCTTGGAGCTTCACGAAGGTACTTCAGAAGCTAAACTGGCAAAGTGGGACATCCTTCGAAGCCAACTGACGAACCTCCGAATGAACAAGGGAGAAAAGGTAGCCCAACTCCATGCAAGGATCAAAGACCTGATCACCAAGCTCAACAACCTCGGAGAAAAGGTAACAAACCGTGACTCCTTAAGGCATGCACTTAATGCTTTTCCAAGAACTCAAGAGTGGGCAGCCTTAGTAGATGTTTACTACATCTCTAAGGATCTAGAGGTATGTAACCTTGAAAATCTATTTTCAACTTTCAAACTTCATGAGTCTCATTGTGTAGATAATCAAGAATTAGAAAAATCTAACAACATTGCTCTAAATGCCAAGAAGGACGAATCAAACACTGACACTTCCCTGGACGATGATGAAACAGCTTATATGGTAAGAAAATTTAAGAAATTTTTTACAACTATTAAGTTTAATCAAGTGCAGGCAAAGAAAAGAAAAACAAGGAAGATAAGATGTTATAACTGCAATGAAGAGGGATACATCAAGAAGGACTGCCAAAAGATAAAGAAGGACAACAAGAAGAGACCAAGTACAACAAAGCACAAAACCCTGAATGTGACTTAGGATGAGTCGTCATCAGAATCTGATTTGGAGGAGTACACTGGACTTGCACTAATGGCAAGTCACCAGGAGGAGGAGAGTATAGATGAAGGGGGAGGCTCCTCAGAAGAAAGTTATAGTGAGGAGAAAGAAACAAATTTCAAAACGGATCTGGTAAGTGAGGTATGTTTACTACCCCTGACCAATTATACTCAAGTATTAAATCTATCACTAGATCATTATATATACTAAAATTGAAAAATAATAACTTAAAATGAGAAATTCTTGGATTAAGAACAATCTTAGCAAAAACCTGCCCTTTTGAAATGTATGATAAGTTAAAGGAAGAAAATAAAGAATTGGAGGACCAAATTGAAAAATCTAGAAATTCTACATGCCTTAATCAAAATGTCTTGAAATATTATAGAAGTCTAAATTGGTATCTTAAATATCATAAAAGACAAATTAGGAAAATATCACAAAAATATGGTCCAAAGAAATATCTTATTAACCCGTAGGTAAAAATTTATTTTGGGTTCCAAAATTTTTCTTAGATAAATGATTTTGCATGTTTAGAAATATTTACAAAATCAAGTTGGTATACTTACTGTTAATAATTATTTCTAAAATTTTCTTTCTTTGTTACTATAATAGAAAATATCTCAGTATTAAATTTTTTTAAATTTTTTTTAACAAATCATAATTCTTCAAATAAGTATTTTGAAAAACTTGATTTTTTTTTGGAAAATTATAGTTATGTTTTAAATATATAGAAAAATCAACCTGATTTTTAGACTAATAAAACTATCTTTAAAAATATTTTTTAAAAGACTCAAAATTAATCAAAATATTTTTTTGTATAATCCTTCTGTTAGAAATTCTTATCCAAATTTCTTCTACTAATAGAATCATTGAATTTCTATTCGAAAATATATTTTTTTGTAAATTTTTTATAAATAATGAATTTTCTATGGATTATTTTCCGAAAACTTTATTTCTAAATCTGAAAAATCTTGAAACTTTATTTTTAATTTTTTTTTTCTTTTACTGTACATTCTTTTTTCATTACTTGCAAAATATTTGAAGATTTATTTTTTAACTTGCAAACCCTATTTTTGTGCCAAAATGATTTCTTTGTGCTAAAATTTTTTCGTGAAAATTTTCTATTGAATCTTAAGAAAACTTTTCAAAACTTAAACTCATTTTTGCAAATGTGATTATTAAATCTATTTCCTTACCCCTAGGAAAGTTTTTTAAACTTTTCTAACGGTTTACTTTATGTTTTTCAAGTTTTTTTCCTAAATTTTTTTTGATATGATTAATTGTAGAGAAATAAGTAAAAGTTAAGGAGGATTAACTATCCTTGTATTTATTTATTTTATTTTATTTTACAATTGACTTGTTTAAATTCATTGCTTTACTATTTCATTGCATTTTAACCCTAACTTGAACTTGAATTGATGTACATCAAAAAGAGAGAGATTATTAGAACCCTGGGTAGTTTTGATGTGGTCAACCAAGTTCAGTTAGGTCATGTTGTGTTGATCCTTGTGTCTAAGTGTACAGGAGCTTAGGAATACAAGAAGTCGAGCGAAAGACATAGCTAAAGAGAAGGATGGCACGGGAGAGAGCCGACGGGCTTGGTGCGTCCAAGAGATGAAGTGTTGTGGAAGAGTACGCTGGCGAATGAGAAGGAGATGCGCGAAATTTCAAAGGGATGAGAAGCCAGAGGGGAAGCTTGCTTGAGGAGAAGGCCAGAAAATGAATTCGGGTGAGCCCTATTCCGGATGGCCGAAATCACCCAAGCGAGCGAACAACCCTTGAAGGTGCCTTCAACCCTTGAAGGCACCTTCGAGCCTTTATAGAAGGAGCCTTCAACCCTTTGAAGGCGCCTTAGATTGGGCAAAATTAACTGTTAGCGAAGATAAAATCTTATCTTCACTTGCCTCGCTGGAGGTGCCTTCCACCTTGTTGGAGGCTCCTTCCAACCTCGGATAAGATTTTTCAGGGGCTAGAAAATAACCCTTGGACCTAGGAAATAGATAACAACTCAAGTTTTCATTTCTTAGTAACTTTCTGAGCGTTCAATGACTGTATGAGGCTTCTTGGCCTTCACCAAAGGAGATCTTTTAGTGCTTTCTTTTGCCTTGGATTAACAACCACCTAAGTTGTAATCAAGTAACTTTCTATGCCTCTTTATTTTATTAGTTGTTAAACTGCTTTAAGTTAATCGTGCTACTAATCTTATTTGAAAGATTGAGAAAGGTCCATTTGTAATTTACAAGCAATTCGCCCCTCCACTCTTGCCGATCGTACGGGTCCTAACAATGACACTATATGAGTAATTGTGGACAGACTTACCATGTTCACTCAATTCATACTAGTCTGCATAAATTATAATCTCGAAAAGCTAGCAAATCTTTATATGGATAACATAGTGTGACTACACGGAGTGTTAGTGAGTATCTTGTCTGAAAGGGATCCAAGATTCGTGTCCAGATTTTGAAAAAGTTTCCAACATGTAATGGGCTCCAAAGTTACTCTTAGCACATCTTATCTTCCACAAATAGATGGGAAAATGGAAAGAACCATCCAATCACTCGAAGATATGCTACGAGCATGCATGTTAGATTATAGTTCAAATTGGGTTGACCATGCATCTGCCTTTAATCGAGTTTGCCTATAATAATTATAGAAATTAAGAGAAGGAAAAAACTAACCATATTATTCGATCTTAGGATTGATACAGAGTATAAGGTCTTATATAGTTAAGTTAAGAAACCCTCAACTCTATAAAAAAGGAAAAAGTCCTAAACTCTATAAAAAAGGAAAAAGTTCAAATTACCCTAAAAGTTATAAACAAATAAATATATAATCTAACATCCCCCTCAAACTCACGATGCTACAACTAGAAGCATTGAGAGTTTGTCAGATAATAAACAAAAATGTGAAGCAGAATGTGCCTTGGTAAACATATCAGCAATATATAGCTTTAAAGGAATAAAGACAATGTGATGGCGTCAATCTGAAGATGGTGACGAGTAATGTGACAATCAATTTCAATATGTTTCGTCCGCTCATAAAAAACTAAATTGCATATAATTTGAATGGCACTCTGATTATCACAATATAACGGAGTAGGTTTATGAAGAGAGATATCCATATCCGCAAGCAACCAGCGCAACCAAACTATCTCACAAGTAGTTGAGGTCATAGCACGATACTCAGCTTCTGTGGAAGATCTAGAAATAACATCTTACTTTTTACTCTTCCATGAAATGAAGGAATCACCAAGAAAAATGCAGAAGCCAGTGGTAGATTTGCAATCTGTAGGATCATCAGCCCAATCCGCATCAGAATATGCACGCAGCTCAAGAGATGAAGTAGAAGGAAATAAAAGGCTTTGAAATTGAGTACCTCGAAGATACCTGAGAATACGAAGAATAGCAGCCCACTGAACTGTAGTTGGTGCAGCAACAAATTGACTGACCACATGAATAGCATACGCAATATCTGGACGAGTCACGGTGAGATAAACCAAGCTTCCAACAATAGTTCTGTACAAACTAGGATCCGGCAAAGGTGAGCCATCAGATGGAGAATATCGAGCATTAGTCTCAATAGGAGTATTAACAACTCTATTATCAATAAGATGAGCATGTTCAAATAGATCAGATATATACTTTGACTGAGATAAAAAATAACCTTTCAGGGAATAAGCAACCTCAATGCCTAGAAAGTAGCGTAGTATACCCAAGTATTTCATTAGAAAAACAATAAGCCAACTCAAACTTCAAGGAAGCAATTCCATTATAATCATCACTAGTAATAATCATGTCATCAACATATAATGATAAAAGAATACGACCTACACTCGTATATCTGACAAATAATGATGAATCATGATTACTAGGATGAAAATCAAACAAAGTAATCATTGTAGAGAACTTTTCAAACCAAGTATGAGGTGCTTATTTGAGACCATAAAGCTCTTTACAAAGCCTGCAAACTTCACCAGGTTTGTGTAAAATACCAGGAGGAGGTGTCATATAAACTTCTTCATGAAGATCACCATTTAGGAATGCATTCTTGACATCCATCTAAGATATTCTCCATCGACAAACAGAAGCAACAGCAATCAGAGTACGAATAGTTATCATTTTTGCAACAAGAGCAAATGTTTCTTCATAATCCATGTCATACTCTTGAGAATAACCTTTAGCAATGAGACGAGCTTTGTATCGTTCGATAGATCCATCAGATTTAGTTTTGATCTTATATACCCAATGAGAAACAATAGTATGTTTTCCTGGTGGCAATGGAATCAAATCTCATGTATGACTCTGATGCAAAGCAGTTAGTTCCTCAACCATAGCACTCTGCCAAAGTGGGTTATAAACAACTTCTCTATAGGATTCAGGCTCAGAAAGACAATGAATAGATGCAACAAATGAAGCAAAAGAATGAGAATAACAAGAGTAAGTAAAATCTGGTAATTTAGTAGACTTACAAACACGAGTGGATTGACGACGGTGGAGAGAAGGATCATCCGCAACCTCAGAAGATAATTGGGTAGTGGCAGAAGGAGGAACATGTGGAGCGGATATCTCAGGAACCAAAGTATCAGATCCAGTTGAACTACCAGTAGGATTTGTGGGTGAATCTTCCTCAATATCAGTATTGAAAGGATTAATGCAGAGCAGATCTGACTTTGTCATATTATACGAACTAGCCTGAATAGAAAAGAATGGAATATGCTCAAGAAACACAACATGACGAGAGACATAAAATTTTTGACTAACGGGATCAAAGCAACGATATCCTTTTTGACTAACACCATAACCCAAAAAGACACAAAGAGCGGACCGAGAGGCTAACTTATTACGCTCTGTATATGGACAAAGGACAAAGCAAGTACAACCAAAAACACGTAAAGAGGAATAGATAGGAGCATACTCATACAATTTTTCAAAAGGTGACAAACCTAAATTGTGTGAGGTTGGAATTCTATTAATGACATGAGCAGTAGTAAGGATTGCTTCGCCCCAAAAGGCACTAGGAACACTGGTAGATAATAAAAATGAACGAGTTGTTTCAACAAGATGTCTATGTTTCCGTTCAGCCACGCCATTTTATTCAGGAGTATCTGTACACGAGGTTTGATGAATAGTTTCATCAGAAGCAAGTAAATGTGAAAATTGATTTGAAGTGTATTCACCCCCTAAGTTACAATGAAAACACTTTATGACACTAAAATATTGAGTTTTCACAAGAGCTCTAAAGTTGTTGAAAATTGTAAGAAAATCATATCTGTGTTTCATAAGATAAATCCAAGAGTAACGAGTGTAATCATCAATAAATGAAACATAATACCTTGACCCCCTCCCCCCTTTGTAGGAATAAGAGAGGGTCCCCACACATCAGAATGGATAAGATCAAATGAAGCAGAAGAAAAAGAAAGACTTTTAGAAAACGGTAAGGCAGAAAATTTGGCCAGTTTACAACCACTACAATTAGAAATATCATAACTTTTTAAAGGTCATAATGCTCCTGTAGAGGCTAAAAACTGCAAATGAGACGCTGAAACATGACCTAAGCGAGGGTGCCACAAATAAAAATCAGAGGATGAACGACTCAGATGAAAAGACGATAAATCCACACTCGAAGCTACAACTTTTGGTAATTTGAGTTGATCTGAAACATAGAGTCCTCCTTGCTTATGGCCTGTCCCAATCAGTCTCTGACTCAAATAATTGACTAATAGAAACAAGATTTAAAGTAAGACTCGGAACATCATAAACATTAGTAAAAGATAAAGAAGATGTAACAATTGAACCAACACCTACTAATGACATAGGAGTATCATCAGCAGTCACAATAGATATAGATGAAATGAGAGAAAAAGAAACAAAGGATGACAAATTGGATGACATATGATGGGAGGCATTAGAGTCCAAAATCCACAAGGATGACGATATACCTGAAATACCAGATGACGACAAACCTATATGAGACGAAGCAGATTTGGCAGAGGGCGGTGAAGCAAGAAACTGTTGAAACTGCTGAAACATATATGAATTAGATTTCCATGAAGCATCTACACGACCAGACATGATGATAGAACGAATAATTCTTAGAATAACCAAACTGTAAGGATATACATTTGTATGATCCGCAAAAACTGATGTCAGGATGACCCGTGGTCACACAAAGAATCTGAGGTAGAGATGGATGTCAAATGTAGCATAGGGGTGTCGGTGCTGTAATCGGTAACATAGGGTTTCGGCATCAAAATCGGTAGAAAAGAGCGTCGGCGCCAAAATTGACAGCACAGGACGTCGGTGCCGAAATTGGCAGAAAATAACGTCGGTGCCGAAATCGGAAGAAAATAATATCGGCATCGAAATCGGCAGAAAATAATATCAGTGCCGAAATCGACAAAAAATGATGTCGGCACCGAAATTAATTGCAGCGGGACAGAAAATAGATGTCGGCGTCGAAATCAATAGCAACAGTAGGAGACGATAGCGGCAACAGTAATAGGAGACGACAGCGGCAACAGGAAGCAATAACAAGGGGCGATAGAAAAAATTAGGTCAGATAAGGAGAACGGCTCTGATACCATGTAGAAATTAAGAGAAGAGAAAAACTAACCATATTATTAAATCTCAGGATTGATACAGAGTATAAGGTCTTATATAGTTAAGTTAAGAAACCCTAAACTCTATAAAAAAAAAAGGAAAAAATCCTAAACTCTATAAAAAAAAAAAGAAAAGGTCCAAATTACCCTAAAAGCTCTAAACAAATAAATATATAATCTAATAATAATAACTACCACAGCAGTATCGGGATGGCCCTGTATGAGGCACTTATGGACGAAAATGTCGATCGCCCTTATACTAGGACAAAATACGAGAGAAAACTCTAATGGGGCCTGAGCTTATACAAGCCACCGTGGGTAATGTTAAAATTATTCGAGAATGACTAAAGATGGCCCAATTAGATCGTTAGAAAAGTTGGGCAGATGCAAAACAAGGTCCTTAGAATTTAATATTTGGTGAGAAAGTGCATATAACGGTATCACTGATGAAAGGTGCGGTGAGATTCAGCAAATTAGGAAAGCTGAGTCCTAGATACGTAAGACCATTTAAAATCTTAGGAAGGGTCGGTACCCTAGCATATAGACTGGCTTTACCTCCGGCGTTATCGAATATCCATAATGTCTTCCATATCTCTCAATTGAGAAGATATGTGGAGGATCCGAGTTATATCCTGAAAGCAGAACCATTGGTGACTCAAGGAAACTTAAGAGAAAACTTGAAGTATGAAGAGATCGAAGAGATCTCGATTCGAATTGTGGATTCAAAGGATTAGGTGTTGAGACGAAGGACTATTCCGTATGTTATAGTCCAATGGTCCAACTATATTACTAGGAATGCTACTTAGGAACGAGAAGAGGAAATGTGTGTACTATACCCATATCTTTTTGAGGTCTAAGGCAAGCCAAGTTTCAAGGACAAAATTTCACATAAGGAGGGAGGAATATGAAGACTAGTCGGATAATGGAAGGAGTGGAAATGATGGAGTTAGTGGGACTCGAAACACATGGATAATGGAAGTAGTGGAAGGGATGGGGTTAGTGGGATAATGGAAGGTGGAAGTAGTGGGGTTAGTGGGAAATCAAATCTTCACCCCCACCACTATAAATAACCTCACCCCTATCGGGGGGAAGGTTTGACTATAAGAGGAAACAGAACTCTAGCAAATTCGTTTTAGGCAAGGAAGAAGAGGTCACAGCTGCAGCAACTTCTAAGAAACATATAAGTGGACTTATTACACAAATTCGGGATTTTTCAAAAGCAATAATTTTTATTCTCTGAAAATTAATTTATTTCACTTATGAATATTTCTGATTACTGATTACTATTATTTTCAAAATTTTGAGCATTAGACTGATCATAAATTAAATGGTAGGAATATATATTCTGAACATGTTTGACTTTTGATTTCTGTAATATTTTTTATCTCTGACCTCTCCTCTAGGAGAACAAATTCTAGAGGGCTGATATTAGTTAAGTCATGAGGAACATGATTTAATTCAAGTGCCCACGTGAAAATATGTCTAGATTATTTTTTTGTTATTTTTACTACTGCTTCGTACGAATTTTAATATTCATATTTTATCCCACACCTGCTAAGTGATTCCCAAATCACTTATCCCCTTACAAATCATTTTAGTTAGAGACGAAAGTGTTACCGAAAATGAGATCGAGGATAGAGAGCAAGTCGAGTTTTGGGAATGGTGAACCGACTCTAATTTCGGATAGGAGGACTAGAATTCTGTTGCAACCATGAGTTTCTTAATTTAGCTAGGTGAATGTAATTTAATTCATTGAACAGTGAAAACAGAATACTTTTTAATGTTGGGAATGTAAAGACTGACTTTATGTCACAATTACTATACTATCGAGACGGGTTATTTTTGAACTTTGGGTTGAAAGTAACGCTAATGTCAGTCCCTAGTCAGTCCCCGATCGTGGTGCATGACATATATTATCGGATGTATATTGAGAGCATTGTATGTGAAGAGTGGGGAACCAAGTCTCTTAAGTTTGGCCGACTCTCTGTCCGTCCAATTTTATACTGAGAGCTCTGTTTATAAGAAATAATAAGGTACGACGAATTAAATCTCATATATTCAGCTGAATCTTAGTTTACCCAGATTTATATTAGGAATTATGCTCATAATCCATCTAAATTTATACTGGAGCTTTATTCTTAAGATTCTGGATATATATATTGATCGTCCCCTCGGGACGATATAATGACTAGCACATGAGGTGTTGTTACATGAAGTCTAGGGTTTGAATCTCAGTAAACCCGAGATATCATAAATGTCTCCCTTATATGTTAATCATTATTTCAAATATTAGTAGTCATCTGTGATTTATCTCCTGTATTAATTTTAGGACGAATTGAGGAGACACTAGGGATGAATATATTTATCTTTTACCCTCGTAAGGTATATACATTGATCATTATCTTATTTTAATTGAAACTGTCACATCATTTTAGTGACCATATCATTATTATTAAAAAATTTGACTAACTCCAGAAAAGTACGTAACTCGGACACACAACCCAATGTACAAATTACTCACTTGGAGCCTTGTTCACACCTAACAATTGCTCACAGTTTATTTGTAATACTGACAAAATCGATTAGTTTACTTGTCATGAGAATAATGAAGTCATGAACATTTCTCGCCGATGAGGAACGTGATTTCACTTTTTCTAGAAAAGTTCCAATCACATTATTTACCCAAATTATTGAAACTGAAGTGAAAAGTAATAAAATTCAGTCCTGTCAATAGAATTATTAAAAAATTGACAATTCCGGAAAAGAACTCGGACACACAATTGAATGTATAAATTAGTGACTAAGCAGCCTTGTTCACCCACCACAATTGGTTACACAGTTGTTAAGTTTGTTTGTAGCAATTATATGGTTGTGAGCATACTCCACTCTTTCTTCTTCAAAGAATCCTGCTGGCCTACATAGCCACGTCAACCTACCAATTCTACCTTGCTTCACCCTCATCCACGTCCAACTCAACGTCCACCGCCGGCGATGCCACAGGCGATGATACCCCAGCTCTACTAGCCTTCAAGTCCCAAAGCGATGACATGGTGAATAGGAGAGCAAGGATAAATCAATAGGGAGGAGCGAGGTACCCCCGGCTAATTTGGCTAGAAGAGACCTAATTAGCGGATATTGGATGATTGAGGACCAAATAGGAAGTATCCGATCAGGTCTCGTTGAGATAACGAGGTGTTTCCCAGTCGGATAGAACGTGTAATACCTGAGTCGAAGTCCCGGTTGGAGGTAGTTAAGAACTTCTCAATCGAACGTGTTAATTATTAGACCGTAAGGCAACACCTGATTGATTTTACCGATGAGGGACGCATCATGCTAACCGACCGGCTAATTACCAAAGCTGTTGGAGCATTTGAAAGAATGTCGGGCTGACTCTACCGACTGAGAGGCCTATGGCTTTAGGTGGTAAATCTGATAGAGGTAGCTTAAATCTCTCGATCAGATTTAAGTAAATCTTCATAGAGCTTGACTCATTTATAATGCTTGACTCTCAGATATACACATGGTAACCTTTCATATACCCGTATCAACAAAATATTTAACTACATTATTAATGTGAAAAGTAATAAAATTGAATGCTCTTAATAATATTATTAAAAATTTGACAACTCTAGAAAAGCGCTCACACATGACTATTGGTATATGATTTGCCATCAAATAAATGGCTTTTTAGTCGAATTATTATATTGGATTATATATCATATGGTAAAAGATTACTCACTCATAGGAACATCCATAATACTCCTATTAATAAGATGTTATAATACGTTTTTAACATTGATCCGGTGGTAAGGAGGGATCCGGTCAGCAGGAGAGCCAACGACACGTGGAAAGTCAAAGTCAATATGGTCAGCATCCCGGGGTCGGCCGAGCGGCCTACCCCTCTGCCCGAGCGGTATTACCACAGCCCGCCTTGGTGCTGAGTTTCCAATGCTCAAAGGCCGAGTGGACGCCCCGTTCGGCCGAACGAGGGACACGACCCTGACCGCGCACTGCAAGATGGAATCAAGACAAGGCACCAATGGCCGAGCGGACCCCCCGGTCGGCACGGTTACTATACCAGCCGGGCGAAAGACCAGCCGAGTGGATCTCCCACTCGATCCCACAACCGACAAGAAGAGTAGGGGGGAATATCTTCCTCGGGACAAGCGTCGCCGACAAGCGGCATGGTTGGCGGCATGAACAGACAGAAAATCGTACGGTGGAAGCTTCCACTGTCACGTCAGGGATATGTTCGGGCTATTGAGGTATGGCGTCAGACACACTTTTCTGACACGACCATTACAGGTATGCTTTGAAAAGTGTGCATGCCTCGGTAAGCGTGCACGTGCCTACGGGGAGCCCTATATAAGGACCCCCAGACTTCGACGGAGGTATGCATTCATCACTACTGTAGCTACAGTTCTCATTTCATTACTCTGTTCCGATTTCTTTCCGCCAGTGTTTGACTTGAGCGTCGAAGGGTCGTCACTGGGAACCCCTTCCCGGCCCGACTTGTGTTTGCAGATTCTCCCTGGAGTTCCACGTCATCCAAAGGTCTACGCGGAAGCCATCAAGGAGCGCCACAACCCCAGCATCTGTCGACTCAACTCTTGGACAGGATCAATTTAGCGTCATCTGTGGGAATGCACCTGAATCCGAGCCAAGAAAATAGAGGAAGTTGGACGCCCACACACCGTGACGCTCTCTCAAAAAGAACTCGATGCACTCATCCAGGCGCGAGCGGCAAAAATAGTGGAGCAGCAACAGAAGGCGCAAGCCGAGCGGCTTGAGCAGCAAACAACCTCGGCATTCGGCGGCCGAGCTGCGCCGGAAGATCGACCAAAACAGTTTTCTACCTGGGCGGAGAACAAAGGGCAGACCGACATGCCAGGAGACGCGCCGCCCGCCCCGATTCCATTCCATCGGGCCCTATTCTAGACTCCCTCTAAGCTTGCCCAGGCCAATCAAGGATCTTCAGCCGATGAAGCACCCGCGCAGGACATCAAGAAGGGCAAGGCGCCTCGGACCGAGTCATCTCCCAAGCGGATCAATCGCCAGTTCTCCGAGGTTATTCTGCAAGATCCGCTCCCAAGACACTATGCCCCTCTGGCGATCGGAGAGTAAGTGGCACGACGGACTCGGACGACCACCTCGGTAAGTTCGACAACGCCGCTACTCTCCATCAATACACTAACGGAGTTAAGTGTCGAGTCTTCCTCACTACGTTATCCGGTTCGGCACAACGATGGTTCGGGAGGTTGCCGGACAGATCGATTCGGAGTTTCAAGGACTTCCAGACGGCGTTCCTCCACCACTTTGCAAGCAGTGGGTGCTATCAAAAGACTAGTGTCAGCCTGTTTTCCATGAAGCAAGGGCCGAGAGAAACTCTCTGAGCCTACATTCAATGATTCAACCAGGCACCCTTGGACATCCCGCGCGGTCTCATCCGAGACCATGATGCACGCCTTCACCCAAGGGCTGGTCGATGGGGACTTCTTCTGTTCACTTATCTAGAAGCCGCCTCGCGACTACGACCACATGCTAAAGAAGGCAAGCAAATATATCAACGTGGAGGAAGCCCATGCAACCAGAAGAAAAGAGGCGCCATCAGAACCATCCGCACCGACCGAACGAAGTCCGTAAATCAGCCACCAGCCTCCTAGAGTGCCCCGAGCCGAGGGGGCGCGGCCACATCAGGAAGCGAGGCAGCATGCCATCCAGCATGTGGCGGTCGAGCAGCCCAAGCCGAAAGGAAAGGTATGGACTCCTATGTTTTGTGTCTTTCATCAGTCTACAACACTCAACACCCGTGACTGTCGAGGAGTACCCTCGGTAGCTCAACTGGCCCCCAGAGGTTATCAGCACCGATCGCCTTCCCCCAAACGGCGATGCCGGCATCAGAGCCTGGGTCGGCGAGAGGTAGCCAGGCGATCGCCCGACCGGCGGTACCATCATCAAACAAGAAGGGATGATCGTCCCCAGGCTTCACACGAGCAGGGCAAACAATCCTCTCGGGGGGAGGAAAATAGAAACAATGCCGCTCGAGGGGAAATTAACATGATAGCTGGAGGCCCGACTAGCAAAGACTCCAATCAAGCAAAAAAATCCTATGCGACGCAACTGGCGATCCACGCCGTAGGTTGCAATCAAGAGAGGGTTGTTGGGACCGATGTGCCCGCTAGAGGGGCGTGAATAGCATTTCATCACGCTTGCATCAGTTTGCTTCGTCTTGTTGTTGTGCAGCGGAAAACTCGAAGACAAACACTCACAATGCTAACACTTAGGATTTACTTGGTATCCACCTCAAGAAGAAGTGACTAATCCAAGGATCCACACATGACACGCTATCTCCACTAAGAACAACTCCTTCTCGGTCACAGCCGGAGGCGGAGAAGCCTCGTACAAACCCAACTACAACACAACACTCACACAAGAAGAAGTAATACAAATACAAATGAATACACTCTTCCTCTAGCTTACTTGTTGCTTGTAGTAGCCTCTTGAACCTTGGGAATGCAACCCAAGAGCCTTCAAGAACTGGCTATGGAGATCTAGAAAGCTCGCTGTGAAGATCAGAGAAGAATCACAGGAAAGAACGCAAAGTTCTGCGGAAGAAAATGCTCCGTCCAGGCTTTAAACAGTGCTTCCAATCGATTGAATTCATCCCCAATCGATTGTCATGTCAGCACCGTTCCATCGCAGCCATCCATCACCTGCATCCTGCGCAACGGTCGAATCCCAATCGATCGGTCAATCGATTGGGACAGTCTGAATCGATCGGTGGATCAATTCAGACGCTCTCTGTATTCTCGTGATCGCACGAGAACTTCCAACTCCAATCGATCGATCGATTGGAGAGTCCCAATCGATCGACCGATGGATTGGAGATTCCCAATCGATTGTCCGATCGATTGGGAAGGCCTCTGTGCTCGCGACTCATGCTCCCAATCGATTGGGTCATTCCTTCCTTCGTAGCACACTCCAATCGATCTGCTGATCGATTGGACCCTGGTTCAATCGATCGCCCGATCGATTGACCAGCCTGGACTTGACTCAAACTCAAGTCCAAAGTCTCCAACCCAACTCCTGGTCAACCGTGATCTATTGGGTCTCCATGCCTAGTATTTGGCCACACTCGACCAACCTCGAACTAGACTTCTAACCTCCTCCATCAGCTTTGCGTCCCTTGGATATCTCCCCATCCTTCACGCTTTGCCTTCAGGAGCTTCTTTCAGCCTCATCTAGTTGTCGGGTTCTCATTGTCAAGTCACACTAGGACTTACCTTGCCAAGACCACATACTTGGACTTACAACCTGTGCCAAGATCACACTTAGACTTTCCAATTACTTGGCTCCTCACCAGGACTTTCTCCTTTGCCAAGATCACACTTGGACTTTCCAATTGCCTGGCTCCTCACCAGGACTTTCTCCTTTGCCAAGATCACACTTGGACTTTCCAATTTGCCTAACCTCCAGTTAGGGCTTCACCACTACCTAAACCCAGTTAGGACTTCCAAATGCCTAATCTCCAGTTAGGACTTACCCAGTCAAGTCTCCTGTCAATCCTGACCTACTTGACTTGTCTTCTCATCAACCTCGTCAACCCTTTGACCATCTCCACAATCGGACGATTGCCCTAGCAATCTCCATATATTGTTAAACATCAAAACTCAACATTACGACTTAAGCTTGATCCAACTCAAGCTTAGTCAAACTGGTCAAACTTGACCTTGGGAAATTGCCCCAACAATCTCTCCCTTTTTGATACTTGACAATACCTCTAAGTTAGGCTAAATCCCATAGTCTTAACCTCTTCCTCATAACAAGACTAAATCCCATAGCCTTAACCTCTTCTTCATAACAAGATTAAATCCCATAGCCTTAACCTTTTTTTCATAACAAGGCTAAATCTCATAGCCTTAACCTCTTCTTCACACCAAGGCTAAATCTCATAGCCTTAACCTCTTCTTTACCACACGGCTAAATCACATAGCCTTAATTCCATAATAAGGCATGAATGAAGGTTTCCTTCATTCTCTCCCTTTCCTAGAGGGCAAACTCCCCCTTCTTGGGATGAAGGCCTAACTTAACCTCTATTCTCCCCATTTGTCACACATCAAACCAAGAAAATAAACTCTTCTCCATAAGAGTTAACTCTACGTTGTTTACAACCTCATATGTTGGTAACAACCCCACAATGAATATCTCATATTCTTCATTGCCGCCAAAGCTCCCCCTTGAGCTCTACTTCACTTCACAATGCTCATCCGAGAGCATGCATCAACTTCCCAATGAAACTCCCATTCATTGTATTCAATGCTCCCCCTTGAGCAGTAATCTTCTTCTCAATGCTTATCCAAGAGCATTTTTCACTTTCCAATGAAGGTCTGATCACCTTCATTAACTCAATGCTCCCCCTTGAGCAGTAATCTACTCCACCATGCTCATCCGAGAGCATTTATCATCCTAGCAATGAAGATAACCAATCTTTCATTGTTCCCCAATACTCGACCCTGAGTATTATCCATCACGAAGGTTTAACTCCCTTCCAAGGTCCTTGAAAGTAAATTTTCATGCATTTAAGGAGTAGCTCCCCTAAAAATATGGTCAAACTTCTATCATTGCACCAATAATGACTTGGAGTTCCTAAACAGTTAGGAAAACCAAAACTTGAAGTTTTGAGGTTCAAAATTCAATAATGAAACTAAACCCCAACCTAAACTTCACCTAAGTTTTCCTTAACCACCAATCCATACTTGCTTTCATCATGAAAACTCCCCCTAAATGTATACAAATATATTCCAAGGGGTTAGGAATGATTATTGGGATTCGAAGTAACTTGAAGTGCAAAAATCAAGCTTTTCTAGCCAAAATTAGACTTTCCAATCAATTGAAGTTGGGACTCAATCGATTGAACTCACTTCAATCGATCTATTGATTGATTCCGCAAGCTACTGCTTGCAGAAATTTCCTCTGAATCAATCGACTGATCGATCCATCTTGGGTCAATCGATCAGATGATCGATTCACTGACCTTCTGTTCACGGGAGTGGACTTTCCAATTGATCGACTGATCGATCGAAACCATTCCAATCGATCAGCTGATCGATTGGGTTTCTGATTTCCTGAAATTTAGTTTCAGTGAAATTCAGAAAATCTCCAAAAATTCTACACAAATTTAAAAATCATGAAAACTCATGTAGACATTATTTAGAATACACTTTATCAAGAAAAAATAATTTTCTATGAAAATACTACCTATATCCAAAGATTGACACAAATTCAAAAACTCTTGAAAACCTTAATGTTTTCTCCTAGTTTGTGTCTAACTTTCCAATGATGATTACTATCAAAAGATAATCTTCACCAAGGTTTTCCAAAAGCATTTTAAAATAATTTTCAAAACCAATATCCAACCACGTTCTTTGGGCTCAATGCACATGACTTGTACATTAGCTTTCCCAATGATTGGAAATCACATGACTATGTGTTGTTAATGAATCGAAAACTCAACAAGATGCACTAAATCAACATCTTGAGTTTCGTTCACCATCCTAACATCTCACTTGTATCTAACGTGTATTAAAACACATACAAGTCACCTTATAGTTCTTTGTGAGATGTATATTTGGTTTTACCCTAAACTAAGGGATCATGCATATCTATCTAGGCATTATGAAATTTATGATCATCCACCTAAGATGTCACTTGGTATACTCCCATTTGTTGGGATGTTACCACTCATAGTAGTTGTCATTTGTCCTTAATTATAAGGAAATTAACATAATGCATGATGTTACATGGCATACATCAAAATAAGCAATTTTCAAAAGAAAAGCATGCTATAGCTACATGATGTATGTATGGCATGACATGGTATTTTTGTGTTTCTCATAATAAAAATGAATGCACCATATAATGTCATGACATGTGATAGGTAATCAATCATGGCACTTTAGCATAGCTAAAATATACCTAGATAGACTATCTAAGCATCCTTAATCCTATGCTAAACCTTAACTACTAATCCTAGATTGCCTATTTCTTGAAGAAATGTCAAAACCCAACTTGACATTTCTATTACCCCTTTTTATTGTGTCAATTGAAATTAAGAATTACATCCTCAAAATTTTTGTTTGGCACATGTTGCTCTTTCCAATGAGTAATCGATTCGATCAAGGCTTAGATTTCCCTTAACCCATTAAGAGAACACCAAAATCTCAACTTAGTATCTCTTATGATTTTCCTTTAAGTGTGTCAATTTTAAGTTAAGTTTAACTCCTCAAATTTTGACACATTTTACTCTCTCAAAGAGCAATCTTTTTAGATTTAAGACTTAGATTTGCTCTTAACTCTTAAAGAAGTTATCTAAGTTCTAACTTGGCATTTCCTTTGCTTTCCCAAGTGTGCCAATTTAACCTAATTTCAAATCCTCAAAACTTGGCACCTTTTTGCTCTTCAAGACATAATCATATTTGATTAAAGCATGAGTTTTCTCTTAATTCCTTAAAAAAGAATCAAAATTCTAACTTGATTTTTCTTAAGTGTGCCAATTTAGATTAAGTTTAGCTCTTCAAATTTTGGCACATATATTACTCTTTCAAAGAGTAACCCTAATAATCCTCTTCATTTTCAAAGATTAACAATAACCTTGAAAATGCTCTTAAGTGTCAACTTTACCAATGTTGGGTTACCTACCTTTCCAATTAGAGTTGACACTCTCTAAACTCATCTAGGGTGTAGAGAATATGTTCCTAGGAACTCAATACCTATTTGTGCTCCTTGGATACTCTAGGTACTCACTAGGAATAACCTCCCTAGATACCTTCCTAAGGACCTTTCTAGGCTTCTTAAAAGCCTTGGTCACCTCTACTAGGTCACTCCTAGGGATAGCTTCCCTTGTAACCTTTTTTGTGACTTTGTTTGACCTTTTTGGAGTTTTAGTCACCTTTACTAGGTCAACTTTAGAGATGACCTCCCTTGTGACCTTCTTTGTGACTTTGTTAGACTTCTTGGAAGTCTTAGTCACATTGGTCTTGTTAAAGGTACTTTTAGGGATTCCTTCCCTAATATCTTTGACTTGACCTCTACACCTAGGGTTGGTCCCATAGCTATATGGAATCCTATGAAAGGAAGTCACATCCTTCTTGGCTTTAGGTTTGTATCCCAAAGCTCTATAACCATTGGATGGCTCTTGTCTAGCTTTTCCTAGGTTATGCTCATTTTGACCCCTAAGCATGTTTTCCATTCTTGCTAGGGTCCTTTCTAAATTATCAAGTCTTGTCCTCAAGACTTGATTTTCACTCTATAAATCCCTAGATTTTGGTTTCCCATTGAATCCTTGAGCATTTCTATTTTTAGGCATATATCTATAATCCTTAGAGTTATTGCTTAAGTAATTATCTACCTTCCTAACCTTAGGTGTGGTAGATCTAGCATGAGGAGGAATATATTTATCCTTAGTGTCATCGTGCTTCCTACTTTCATGATAATTAGTATTAAAATGATAAGAATTATTTCTAGCATACTTTTTATCATGTGTCAAAGGAATAGGTTCATTAAATGATACCTTAGTTTTTACCTTGGAAGCTCCCCCTAGACTTGTGCTTCCACCTTTGACCTTGATCGACTTCTTCCCCTTTGGACATTGACTTCGATAATATCCATTTTGATTACACAAGAAACACATAATGTGTTCCTTGCTCTTCTTTGTTGTGGGAGCAGTCTCCTTGGATTTCTCCTTGCCCTTGGATACTACTTGGCCCTTCTTCTTGGCCAATTTTGGACATTTACTCTTATAATGTCCATGTTTCCTACACTCAAAGCAAATGATATGATTTTTGTTATTTACAATTGAAATTTCTATACCTTTGCTTGTAGATGTGGCACTTGATCCTCCATTTGATGTAGCTTGACATGTGGAGGTTGCCTCATCTTCTAACTCTTCTTCACTTGAGGATGTGGATGTTTCCACCTCTTCCTCTCTTGAAGATGTAGAGGATCTCTCATCTTCTTCCTTCTCCTCCTTTTCTTTTTCTTCCTCGAATGTTGCACTCATGTCAACATCGGATTGTTCCTTCTCTTCTTGGACCAATGAGCCCTTCTCTTTGGGCTCTTCTACTCCTTGGAATTGTGATGGGTCTTCATGATAGGCAATGATCTTTTTCCAAAGATCACATGCACTTGTACATTCACCTACACTCACAATGATATTAGAAGGTAATAAATTTAACAAAACTTTTGTTACCTCCTTATCCGCCTCCGCTTGCTCCTTTTGTTCCTCGGTCCAATGTTGAGGTCGGAGGCGTTTACCCTTCTTATCCATTGGAGCTTCAAATGGGTCCTCCAAGACCATCCATTGGTTCCAATCCATTTGAAACCAAGTCTCCAACCGATTCCTCCATGAACTAAAATCTTCTTTTTCGTACGGGGGTGGAATACGGATGTCCCATCCGAGTGGTCCTTCCAAATCCATCTTCTTCTTCCTCTAGTTTCTTGCTCTCTTAGGGGTTAGTCCGTAGAAGAGAGACCTCGCTTTGATACCAATTGTTGGGACCGATGTGCCCACTAGAGGGGGGGTGAATATCATTTCGTCATGCTTGCGTCGATTTGCTTCGTCTTGTTATTGTGCAGCGGAAAACTCGAAGACAAACAATCACAATACTAACACTTAGGATTTACTTGGTGTCCACCTCAAGAAGAGGTGGCTAATCCAAGGATCCACACACGACACGCTATCTCCACTAAGAACAACTCCTTCTTGGTCGCAGCTAGAGGCGGAGAAGTCTCGTACAAACCCACACTACAACACAACACTCACACAAGAAGAAGAAATACAAATACAAATGAATACATTCTTCCTCTAGCTTACTTGTTACTTGTAGTAGCCTCTTGAAACTTGGGAATGCAATCCAAGAGCCTTCAAGAACTGGCTGTGGAGATCTAGAAAGCTCGCTGTGAAGATCGAAGAAGAATCGCAGGAAAGAACGCAAAGTTCTGCGGAAGAAAACACTCCACCCAGGCTTTAAACAGTACTCCCAATCGATTGAATTCATCCCCAATCGATTTCCACGTCAGCATTGCTCCATCGCAGCCGTCCATCACCTGCATCCTGCTCAACGGTCGAATCTCAATCGATCGACCAATCGATTGGGATAGTCTGAATCGATCGATGGATCGATTCAGACGCTCTCTGTGTTCTCGCGATCGCGCGAGAACTTCCAGCTCCAATCGATCGACCGATCGATTGGAGATTCCCAATCGATTGCCTAATCGATTGGGAAGGCCTCTGTGCTCGCGACTCATGCTCCCAATCAATCGACCAATCGATTGGGTCATTCCTTCCTTCGTAGCACACTCCAATCGATCTGTTGATCTATTGGACTCTGGTTCAATCGATCGCCCGATCGATTGACTAGCCTAGACTTGACTCAAACTCAAGTCCAAAGTCTCCAGCCCAACTCCCGGTCAACCAAGACCTGTTGGGTCTCCATGCCTAGTATTTGGCCACACCCGACCAACCTCGAACTAGCCTTGTAGCCTCCTCCATCAGCCTTGCATCCCTCGGATATCTCTCCATCCTTCACGCCTTGCCTTCGGCCTCATCCTAATTGTCGGGTTCTCATTGCCAAGTCACACTAGGACTTACCTTGCCAAGACCACATGCTTAGACTTACAATCTGTGCCAAGATCACACTTGGATTTTCCAATTGCCTGGCTCCTCACTAGGACTTTCTCCTTTGCCAAGATCACACTTGGACTTTCCAATTACCTGGCTCCTCACCAGGACTTTCTCCTTTGCCAAGATCACACTTGAACTTTCCAATTTGCCTAACCTCCAGTTAGGACTTCACCGCTACCTAAACTCTAGTTAGGACTTCCAGACGCCTAACCTCCAGTTAGGACTTACCCAGTCAAGTCTCCTGTCAACCCTGACCTACTTGACTTGTCTTCTCATCAACCTGGTCAACCCTTTGACCATCTCCACAATCGGACGATTGCCCTAGCAATCCTCATATATTGTCAAACATCAAAACTCAACATTACGACTCAAGCTTGACCCAACTCAAGCTTAGTCAAACTGGTCAAACTTGACCTTCGAAAATTGCCCCAACAAGGGCGAGCGGGCCTGAGATCAACTTCGGCCCGAGAGACCTTGAGGGAGTAGACGTGCCACACGACGACGCCCTCATAATCCGAGCGGTAATAGCCAATTATACCATTCACCGCATATTTGTTGACACAGGCAACTCGGTCAACATCATATTCAGAAAGGCATTCGACCAGCTCCAGATCAACAGGGCCGAGCTGCTGCCAATGACAACACCCCTGTATGGGTTTACCGGTAATGAAGTTCTACCAGTCGGTCAAATAAAGTTGGCCATATCCTTGGAAGAAGAGCCACTCCGGAGGACGCGCACTACCAACTTCATCGTTGTAGACACCTCCTCCACCTACAATGTCATCCTGGGCCGACTAGCCCTTAATGAGTTCCGGGCGGTCGTCTCAACCTTCTGCCAAAAAATCAAGTTCCCTGTGGAAGACCAAGTAGGAGAGGTCAAAGGGGATCAACCGGCGGCTCGGTGTTGCTACGTGGAAATGGTCCGAACCGAATCAAGGTCCGCTCGGAACCCCCGACTTGAAGTAAACGCTATAACTGAGAGGCCCCCTACTTTGGTTTATGAGGAAAAGGAGGAAGTGCAGATACACCTCGGCCGACCGGAGGCAACGACTTTCGTCGCGTCCGATCTGGAGGCTAGACAGAAGGCAGAACTGATCAAATGCCTTCAGCAAAACCAAGATGTCTTCGCATAGTCGACGCACGAGCTGCCCGGCATTTCTCCAAGCGTCACGCAGCATGAGTTTCATGTTCGACCGAACACCCGGCCAGTAAAGCAACGAAAGAGAGACTTCAGCACCGAGTAGAATCAGATAATCCGAGTGGAGGTCGAGAAGCTCTTGGAGGTCAGCCACATACGCGAGGTTCAATTCCCAAGCTGGCTCATGAACATGGTTTTGGTCTCGAAACCCGGGAACAAATGGAGGGTCTGCATCGACTTTCGGGACCTTAACAAGGCATGCCCGAAAGACTTCTACCCACTGCCAAGGATCGACCAGATGGTGGACTCCACGGTAGGATGCGAGCTGATATGCATGCTGGATGCATACCAGGGATATCATCAAGTGTCGCTCGCCAGGGAAGATCAAGAGAAGGTTAGCTTCATCACAGCAGACGACACTTACTGCTACAACGTGATGTCGTTCGGCCTGAAAAATGCTGGAGTAACCTATCAACGGCTTATGAACAAAGTGTTTCGACGGCAGATCGGGTACAATATAGAGGTATATGTCGATGATATACTTATTAAATCTCTCCGAGATACCAATCTCTGTGCAGATATAACAGAGACTTGTCAGACACTATGGGTGTAAGGAATCAAACTTAATCCTCAGAAGTGTCTGTTCAGCGCAAGAAGTGGATGTTTCTTGGGATATATTGTTACTGAGCGGGGTGTCAAGGCTAATCCCAGCAAAGTTAGAGCACTCCAGGATATGCTGCCCCCAAGAAACCTGAAGGAAGCTCAACGCCTTACCGGTCAAATAACAGCTTTATCCAGGTTCATCTCAAAGTCTGCCGACTGTTGCTTACCTTTTTTCAAGATCTTGCGTTGAGCCACAAAGTTCCAGTGGGACGAGGAGTGCGACCGGGCATTCGAGGAGCTCAAGGCTACCTCAATTCTCTGCATGTGCTAGCAAAGCCAGTCGCCGGTGAGCCCCTAAGGATTTATCTGTGTTCAACCGAGCACGCGGTCGGCTCGGCTCTTATAAGGTCGAACGGCGAGGAACAGCCTGTATACTTCTTGAGCCATATATTAAAAGACACTGAATCCCTCTATACTGGCATCGAGAAACTCGTTTTCGCACTAGTCCTAGCCACCTGGAGGCTCCGCCCATATTTTCTCGCACATACCATTATAGTGATGACCAATAGTCCGCTAAGAAGAGTCCTCCTCAATCTAGAGGCGTCCGAGCGGCTGATCAAGTGGACGATAGAGCTCAGTGAATTCGATATCCAATATCAGCCCCAAACTACCATAAAGGCGTAGTCCTTGGTAGATTTCGTCACCGAGGTGCAAAACCCCGAGCTCAAAGCTACTTGGAATATATATCTGGATGGATCTTCCACCTGACAAGGGAGTGGGGTTGGGATACTACTGATCTCTCCCAAATAGGAGCGGGTGCATCTGTCCGTTCGGCTGGACTACCGGGCAACAAACAATGAAGCCAAGTACGAGGCTCTCATAGCCGGATTGCAAGCTGCTCGACACGTAGGGGCTATCCGGGTTCTGATCCATTCCAACTCTTAGTTAGCCGCCCAACAACTTGTCGGAACATTTGAGATCAACAACACTTGGCTCAAGCTCTACGCAGAGCCCTTTGAAAAGTTGAAGGCCAACTTCCGGGAGCTGGCTATACAGAAGATGTTAGGATCGACGGTCGCGACTAGAGAGGGGGGTGTGAATAGCCAACCCCAAATTCGCGTTTCTTTCTACAAATCAAGTTAGCGCAGCGGAAAAATAACAACAGAAACGTAAATGGAGAAATCAAACCTCAAGCACAGCGATGTAACGAGGTTCGGAGATGAAACTCCTACTCCTCGGCGTGTCCGTAAGGTGGACGAATCCTATCAATCCGTCGGTGGATGAGACCCCGGAAAATCGGCTAATAGAAACTCCTTCTGGGTGGAGAAACCTCGCCACAAACTTCTTGCAACAGCAAGATGTTAGAGTGTATACTAAAAGCCTAGCTTTTGGTATAAACATTTATCTAGAAATAAGAATCACATTGGTCAAATATCTACATTTATGATAAATGAAGTTGTTCAATTAATTTATATTGTAGATACATGGTGTGTGGTGTCACACACAGAGGATCATGTTATCAGTAACTTATAAATTATAAACAGTAGCTCACGACCATAATGGAAAGGAACAAACCATTGGAAGGTCGTAGTGTAATTAGGTATTAGTTTATCTTAACTATATAATTACACTAGTACACTTAGAGTGTATTGAGTAGGACCATTAGAGGTCGTTTCTTTTATACTGACTTTATAAAGAAACAAAGACCTCAGTTATTATGGAAGTGTGTGCTCTTAATCCTAATATAATAACAAGCACATATATTTGATATTTATTTCTTTAATTTATCAATGGGTGAGATTTAGTTCGATGAATCAATAAGCCCGATAAGTTGGGAAATGATATCACTTATAGTGTGTGTTGTTAATTATAGAAGGAAACTGTGTCCTAGTAATCTAGGTTGAGAATGTCCCCAAGAGGAGCTCATAAGGATTGTCATGTTAAACCCTGCAGGTGGACTTAGTCCGACATGATGATGAAGTTGAGTGGTACTACTCTTGGAGCTAGATATTAATTAAGTGAGTTGTCAGTAACTTACTTAATTAGTGGACATTTGTTATCTTAAATACAGGGAGACTAACACACTCATAATAAAAAGGAGCCCAAAATGTAATTTGGGATTGGTGCGGTAGTTCAATAATAGTTCTTTAGTGGAATGAATTATTATTGATGAAATTAAGTTGTATGTTCGGGGCGAACACGGGATGCTTAATTTCATCGGGAGACCAAAACCAATTCCTCCTCTCGGTCCCTATCGTAGCCTCTAGTATATAGAGATTTATACCCACCGATACCCACCTTCTTACCATCTAATGGGGCCGCTGGGCTAGCTTGGAATCCAAGCTAGCCGCCAAGACCAAGTGGATGAGTCATAGGTGGCCAAGCTTGGGTCCCAAGCTTAGGTGGCCGCCACTAGAATATTAAAAGGATTTTTATTAAAATTATTTCATGTGATATCTTTATTTTAAGAGTTTAAAATTAAAAAATTTTTATAACTTTCACAAAAGATTAAGAGAAGAGATTAATCTCTTTCCTTATTTGTAGATTAAAAGGATGGCTTTTAATTTTTGGTAAAACTTTCCTTATTTGTAAATCATCTACATGTTTAAAGAGAGTTTAAAATTTGAAATCTTTCCTTATTTGTTGATTAAAGGAGGATTTTAAATTTTAAGAAAACTTTCCTTTAACCATGTTCATGATTTAAAGAAAGTTTAAAATTAATAATTTTCTTTATTAGTTTCTCATACAAAGATTGAGAAAAGATTTGATATCTTCCTTATTTGTAGATTAAAAGAGATTTTAATTTTTAGAGATAACTTTTTATCCACATGTTTAAAAGAAAGATTTTAATTTATTAAATTTCCTTTTATAAACCAACTATGAAGGGATTAAATTATTGAAGAAATTTTATAAATTTCTGAGATAAATTAGGAAGTTTTAATTAATTAAAACTCTCCTTGTTTGTAGCTTTGGTGCGGCCATGTAAATTGAGAAAAGGAAAATTGTTTTAATTAAATAAAATTTTCCTTTTCATGGCAAAAGAATTAAGGAAGTTTTTAATTAAATTTCCTTATTTGCCAAGACCAAGGATTATAAAAGAGGGGGTAGAGAAGGCTTCATGGTGAACAACCTCTATTATTTCTCTCCCTCTTTTCCTTGGTGTTGTGGCCGGCCAACCTCTCTTCCTCTCTTCCTCTTGGTGGTGGCCGAACCTTCTCTATTGGCTTGGAGCTCTTGTGCTGGCCGAATACTACTTGGAGAAGAAGAAGAAGAAGGAGAGAAAGCTTGTATCCCTTGGAGCTTGGTTGGTGTTTTGTTCTTCATCCTTGGTGAAGCTTCTTTGTGTTGGCCGAACCTAGCTAGGAGGAGAAGAAGGTGCTTGGTGGTTTCTCATCTCGGAAGATCGTTGCCCACACAACGTCCGAGGTTAGAAGAGGAATACGGTAGAAGATCAAGAGGTCTTTCTAAAAGGTATAACTAGTAATTTTTCTTTCCGCATCATGCTAGTTATTTATGGAAATAATACCAAATACAAGAGGCTTACGATTCTAGTATTTCGAATATGTTTTCGATGTAGTGTTCTTCGTTTTATTTTTTCTTGTGATTTGATTGTTCTTTTTAGTTAACCTAAAGTTATTTTAGGAAATTAAATATTAGATTTCTATAAAAGGTTTTGTCTAGTCGGTGGTGGTTGCTCCCATATCCAAGAAGGCCATGTGCCTCGCCACGTCAGTACTGGGAACCAATTATGGAAATTAATATTTAATGGAATTAATAACTTAAGGTGATTTGGGTCGAACGTGTTAAGTTCCGCAGGAGATCCAAGTCAAAACCTAAAAGAACAAATAGATTAAGTTTTGGATCAAACGTGTTAAGTTCAGCAGGCGATCCAAAATTTAATTTAAAAGAACACATGGTAGCTAGGAAAAGGTTCAGACCTTTGTACAAAATTTTTGTACAGTAGAACCTCTAGGCTTTCCGAGTAGCAACCAACAATTGGTATCAGAGCTAGGGTTTTGCCTCTGTGTATTTGGTATTAGTTTAATTATGCACATGTCATACATAATTTAGGCAGGATAATAGTAGGATGTGCTAACTTTGTGGATGCAGGATCCAACTATTATGGCTTATAGTTATTATGTGTGTGATTGGACCCTTGGACATGTCAAGGGCATTTTATTGTATGTGCATGATTGTATTATAAAATACAGCAGATGTATTTAGTTTTATTAGGATTTTATTTTTGATCTAGATACATGTACATTCCTTTTATGGAATATAGGATCAAAATGTAAAATTCTATTTATGTCGCGGATCGAATCTTGCAAAGCGTGGAACCTTCTGAGGACCAGAGGTGCAGCGGAACTAGGAGCAAGATGGATGCGACAGCTAGACCCGGTGGCGGTGGCCAAATATGGCAGCAGCTTGGGATGACAACACACGGAGGACAACTAGAGATAAAAGCCATAATAGTTGAAAATTAGATTTTCTATTTATTGCTTTTATATTATGCTGTGTGTGCATGTTAGTTTACATATTTAGTAGGCTAGCATAGTTAAAATTCCTCATTTATAAATAACTAAGTGGGAGAGGGATTTTTAAGTAAATCCCATGGTGTCCATTACTGGTTTGTAAGTGATGCAAACAAGCTTGCGCGTTGGCTCTGAGTGCCTTCCTCCATAACGGATGAGCTTATTTGTGGATCACTAGAACAGACTTCCATTTTTGGATGACTATAGGAATTTAATTAAGAGCGTGTGATCTTCCCCAACGGAAGGGGCATAATCTTATTAATAGACTTAGAGTCAAGTAATGGTATACACTTAGACACATTTAATAGTATCCTCTCCATCGGAGTCACTGCTACTATTTGTGTGACCAAATGATACCAACTATTAATTTTATTTGTCAAAAAGTTAGGTTGACAAGATAATAAAATTAATGGGTTAAAACCCTCCTTTTACAAATGTTGAATTTGTATACGTCCACACTAACGTGGCATGCAAAATTCACGGTGTTTGAGGTGTTGGTGAATTTAAATAATATTGTTTGAGGAATCAATATTTTTTAAAATTCAAAAGTTTTTGACCAAATATTTGATCAAAGACAGATCAACTATTAATTTTATTCGTCATAAAGTAAAGTTGACAAGATAATAAAATTAATGGATAAAATCTCCTCTTTGATTTTGTATACGTCCACACTAACGTGGCATACAAAATTCATGGGGATTTTTAAGGAGTTGATCTTGACCAAATATTTTTTTGTGATTCTTAGGATTTAAATATTTGTCAATTCCCTAGTAGTCATACTATAGAAAAGACTTAGTAGTCCCAATTGTAATGATTGGAAATAGGACTTGGACATTAAGGTAGACTGTCTTCTAAGAACTAAGAACAATTTAGGTGTATTTAATTCATTAGTTGAAACATGTCTAGTGGTGTTATCTACCAGAACCTGGAGTGTAGATACAAGATGTCATTAATCATGTCTGCAATACATTACAGGGTTCCAAGAAACCCGACAACTAAATGAAAGGTAAATCACCGTCCACATGGGCACTACTGTAAAAGTGGTAGCTGTTGCAGTGGGAGATGTTTATCGTTTGATAAGAATAAAATATAGATTTTAAGTAATTGTCTTTACGTACCAAGTTTAGAAAGAACCTGATTTCAGTTTCTAAACTATTATAGATATTGTGTCTATTTTGATAACAAAGTTGTTATCAAGAAAAATAGGGAATTTATCTATTCTGGTATGACGGTTGACAATTTATAATCCAATAACTCCCACGATGCAACAAATGAAAATTAGTAACACATCTTCTAATTTTAAGAGAAAGCAACCTTCGGAAATGAACCAATTATATCTTTGGCATCTAAAGCTAGGTTATACTTGAGTAGGATTCATTGGTAGTTGATGAACTTTTGGGTTCATTGGTAGTGGAAATCTTTCCAACCTGCGAGTCTTACTTGGAAGGAAAATAACCAAGAAGCTTTTAAGTCCAAGGGGTATGGAGTCAAAGATATGTTGAAAATGGTTCATTCTGATTTGTGTGATCCTATGACTATCTAGACAAGAGGTAGTATTGAATATTTTGTCTATTTTATAGACAACTATTCAAGATACAAATAAATTTACTTAATGTACCGCAAGACTAAGTACTTTGATTAGTTCAAAGAGTACAAGGTTGATGCGGAGAAATGTTAAAGTAAAAAGTCACTATGGAAGATCGTAGTGGCAAGTACCTCTTGAGAGATTTTAGGAGTCACTTATCAGAAGTTGGATTTCAATCCCAACTAACTGCATCTGGTACACCCCAACAGAATGGTGTAGTAGAAAGAAGGTAAAGGACTCTTATGGAATAATTAGATAGATGATGAGTTATTCAAATTAGTTTTAAGGATAAACTCTGAAAACGAAAGTGAACATTATACCTTCCAAGTTAGAACTCTCTACTCATATAGAATTGCTGAATAGGTGAAAACCTATTTTGAAGCATATTCGGATTCGGGTAATCCAGCACATATGTTAAAGAGAGACAATGATAAGTTGGATAGGAGTTCACTTGTTTGTAAGTTATCCTAGATAAACAAAAGTAGGTTTATAGTCTTAAAAATCAGAAGGTCATTGTTAGCATCAATGACTGATTTTTTAGAAAAGGACTATATAATGAACCACGTGCTCATAACTAAATTTATAAAGGACATGTCTAACCTAGTACCAACTGTACAAGATGAGATACCACAAGAAAACTGCAACACGTATCACAAATGATACACAATTGCAGTAAGTGCCTTGTCGTAGTGGGAGGGTTGTTAGGCAACCTAAAAAGATTCATGTTTTGGGAGAGTTTTTGGACTCGATCCCTGGAGGGCATGAACCTAATCTCCGGTCATATGATGAAGCACTCCAAGATAAAGATGCAGCATCTTGGCAAAAAGTAAAGAATAATAGAATTAGAATATATGTATTCTAATAAAATCTGGAAGCTTGTAGAATCACCAAATGGTGTAAAAGTCGTTGGGTGTAAAAAGGTCTATAATAGGAAAAGAGGGATAGACAGGAAGGTAGTAACTTTCAAAGCAAGACTTGATGAAAAAGGAAACTTTTTCACTGGTAGCCATGCTTAAGTCTATCCGGATTCTTTTATCTATTTGGCAAGTGGATGTCAAGATAACATTCCTTAATGGAAGTCTTGAAGAAAGCATCCATATAAAGCAACCAGAAGGGTTCATTACAAAGGGCTAAGAGCATCTTGTGTGCAAGCTCAATCAGTCTATGGACTGAGGCAAAGCTTCAAGGTCTTGGAACATCCGGTTTATCAAAGTAATCCAGATCTATGGATTTAGTAATCGGATAAGTCTTGTGTATACAAAAGATGTGATGGAAACGTGGTGGTATTTCTTGTACTATACGTAGATAACATTTTTGGTAGTTGGAAACAATATCAAAATATTGTCAGAAGTAAGGGTATGGTTGTCCAAACAATTTGATATAAAGGACTTGGGAGAATGTATATATTCTTGAGATCAAAGTAATAAGGGATCGCAAGAAGAGAATATTTTACTTATCCCAAGCTTGATACATCGGAAAAATCCTTGCTCGTTTTAAGCATGCAAAACTCCTAGAAAGGTTTCTTACCTTTTAAGGATGGAGTGTCTTTATCTAAAGAGATGTCTCCGATGACATCAAAGGAGATTGAGGACATATAGGCAGTTCTTTATGCTTCGGCAGTTAGACAACCTAATGTATGCTATGCACGAGATCAGAAATCTGTTTTGCCAAGGGCATAGTTAGCAGATATCAAAGTAACCCTAGACAAGGACATTGGACTGCAGTAAAGCATATATTAAAGTACCTTAGAGGCACTAGAGATTATATGCTGGCTTACAAGGCAGTTAATTTGGTCCCTGTGGGCTGCATGGATTTTGACTTCCAATCGGATAGGGACAATAATAAGTCGACCTCGGGGTTTTGTGTTTACTTTAGGAGGTAAAGTCATAACTATGGAAGAGTGATAAACATAGCTGTTTTTCTGGACTCCACCATAGAAGCTTAGTATATGGCAAGCCTCTGAGGTAGCCATAAAAGCTGAATGACTCAATAACCTCAAGATAGACTTAGATATGATTTCTGGTTTGTCCAAAAATTATTACAATTTATTATAATAATGTTGGTGCAGTAGCAAACTCGAAGAAACCATAAGTCTATAAGGCAAGTAAACACAATAGAGCGCAAGTACCACCCAATACGAGAAATTGTATAACGAGGAGAAGTTGTTGCTGCCTAGATTGCATCAGATGATAACCTAAGGTCCTTAAGGCAAGAGCTTTTTGAAAGGCATGGGAATCAGATGTATGGCAGCTTAGTCTTTTAGTATAAGTGGGAGATTGTTAGAGTGTATACTAAAAGCCTAGCTTTTGGTATAAACATTTATCTAGAAATAAGAATCACATTGGTCAAATATCTACATTTATGATAAATGAAGTTGTTCAATTAATTTATATTGTAGATAACATGGTGTGTGGTGTCACACACAGAGGGTCATGATATTAGTTCTTTATAAATTATAAACAGTAGCTTACGACCAAGATGGAAAGGAACAAACCATTGGAAGGTTGTAGTGTAATTAGGTATTAGTTTATCTTAACTATATAATTACACTAGTACACTTAGAGTGTATTGAGTAAGACTATTAGAGGTCGTTTCTTTTTATACTGACTTTATAAAGGAACAAAGACCTCAGTTATTATGAAAGTGTGTGCTCTTAATCCTAATATAATAACAAGCACATATATTTGATATTTATTTCTTTAATTTATCAATGGGTGAGATTTAGTTCGATAAATCAATAAGCCCGATAAGTTGGGAAATGATATCACTTATAGTGTGTGTTGTTGATTATAGAAGGAAACTGTGTCCTAGTGATCTAGGTTGAGAATGTCCCCAAGAGGAGCTCATAAGGATTGTCATGTTAAACCCTGCAGGTGGACTTAGTCCGACATGACGATGAAGTTGAGTGGTACTACTCTTGGAGCTAGATATTAATTAAGTGAGTTGTCAGTAACTTACTTAATTAGTGGACATTTGTTATCTTAAACACAGGGAGACTAACACACTCATAATAAGAAGGAGCCCAAAATGTAATTTGGGATTGGTGCGGTAGTTCAATAATAGTTCTTTAGTGGAATGAATTATTATTGATAAAATTAAGTTGTGTGTTCGGGGCGAACACGGGATGCTTAATTTCATCGGGAGACCAAAACCAATTCCTCCTCTCGGTCCCTATCGTAACCTCTAGTATATAGAGATTTATACCCACCGCATACCCACCTTCTTACCCATCCAATGGGGCCGGCCAAGCTAGCTTGGAATCCAAGCTAGGGCCGGCCAAGACCAAGTGGATGAGTCAAGTAGGTGGCCGGCCAAAGCTTGGGTCCCAAGCTTAGGTGGCCGGCCACTAGAATATTAAAAGGATTTTTATTAAAATTATTTCTTATGTGGATATCATGATTTTAAAAGAGAGTTTAAAAATTAAAAATTTCCTTTTATAACTTTCTACAAAAGATTAAGAGAAGAGATTAATCTCTTTCCTTATTTGTAGATTAAAAGGATGGTTTTAATTTTTGGTAAAAACTTTCCTTATTTGTAAATCATCTACATGTTTAAAAGAGAGTTTAAAATTTGAAATCTTTCCTTATTTGTTGATTAAAGGAGGATTTTAAATTTTAAGAAAACTTTCCTTTTAACCATGTTCATGATTTAAAAGTTGTTTAAAAGTAATAATTCTCTTTTATTAGTTTCATGCAAAGATTGAGAAAAGATTTGATATCTTTCCTTATTTATAGATTAAAAGAGATTTTAATTTTAGAGATAACTTTCTTTTTATCCACATGTTTAAAAGAAAGATTTTAATTTATTAAATTTCCTTTTTATAAACCAATCATGAAGGGATTAAATTATTGAAGAAATTTTATAAATTTCTGGAGATAAATTAGGAAGTTTTAATTAATTAAAACTCTCCTTGTTTGTAGCTTTGGTGTGGCCGGCCATGTAAATTGAGAAAAGGAAAATTGTTTTAATTAAATAAATTTTTCCTTTTCATGGCAAAAGAATTAAGGAAGTTTTTAATTAAATTTCCTTATTTGCCAAGACCAAGGATTATAAAAGAGGGGGTAGAGAAGGCTTCATGGTGAACAACCTTTTTTATTTCTCTCCCTCTTTTCCTTGGTGTTGTGGCCGGCCACCTCCTCTCCCTCTCTTCCTCTTGTGGTGGCCGAACCTTCTCTGGCTTGGAGCTCTTGTGGTGGCCGGATACTACTTGGAGAAGAAGAAGAAGAAGGAGAGAAAGCTTGTATCCCTTGGAGCTTGGTTGGTGTTTTGTTCTTCGTCCTTGGTGAAGCTTCTTTGTGTTGGCCGAACCTAGCTAGGAGGAGAAGAAGGTGCTTGGTGGTTTCTCATCTCGGAAGATCGTTGCCCACACAACGTCCGAGGTTAGAAGAGGAATACGGTAGAAGATCAAGAGGTCTTTCTAAAAGGTATAACTAGTAATTTTTCTTTCCGCATCATACTAGTTATTTATGGAAATAATACCAAATACAAGAGGCTTACGATTCTAGTATTTCAATATGTTTTTTCGGGTTGTGTTCTTTTGTTTTATTTTTCTTTGTGATTTGATTGTTCTTTTTAGTTAACCTAAAGTTATTTTAGGAAATTAAATATTAGATTTCTATAAAAGGTTTTGTCTAGTCGGTGGTGGTTGCTCCCATATCCAAGAAGGCCATGTGCCTCGCCACGTCAGTACTGGGAACCAATTATGGAAATTAATATTTAATGGAATTAATAACTTAAGGTGATTTGGGTCGAACGTGTTAAGTTCCGCAGGAGATCCAAATCAAAACCTAAAAGAACAAATAGATTAAGTTTTGGATCAAACGTGTTAAGTTCCGCAGGCGATCCAAAATTTAATTTAAAAGAACACATGGTAGCTAGGAAAAGGTTCAGACTTTTGTACAAAATTTTTGTACAGTGGAACCTCTAGGCTTTCCGAGTAGCAACCAACACAAGATAGGAGTACAAAGATACAGCACAATACAAAGGCAGTAAGAATGTAAAAACACAGCTTGCCTTCTCGTCGACTGGATGAAGCAGCAACTTCACGAACCACCTACAACAGCAGGAACCAGCCGAAGGAAGCTTCCACGAAGCTTCAGGAAAATGAGAGCTCAGCAAAGCTCTGATTGCAGTAAGATCAGAAGGAAAAGAGAGGCAGCTTCTCATCCTGTAGCCCTCGACCTGTTATATAACCTGCAAAGAAGAAGACACATAAACTAGCCGTTGTGTCGCAACGGCTAGGGCCTGGACCGATCTGGCTCCACCCTGATCGGTCCAGACCTTCTCTGATCGGTCTTGGGGACCGATCAGGACCTATGCTGATCGGTCCCCAGACCGATCAGCATGTGAATCACAGAGAGTTGCCGAACTCTCTGATCGGTCTGTGGACCGATCAGGACTCAGGTGGATCGGTCCACAGACCGATCCCCCTCTTTCTTCTCCCGGTCTTCTTCGCTTCTGTATGATTACTGATCGGTCACCAGACCGATCAGGTAATTCACAGAAACACACTGTTTGGTTACTGATCGGTTACCAGACCGATCAGTCAACCAGCGTATCACTGGATCGGTCACCAGACCGATCCAGGTTTAGAGCTCCCAGCCCTAAACCCTACCTGGTCCTGAGAACGAGCTACCGAGCCCTCTCTGACCTAGTCCGGAGAACGAGCTACCGAGCCCTCTCCGACTTCGTCCGGTCCAGAGAACGAGCTACCGAGCCCTCTCTGACCTAGTCCGGAGAACGAGCTACCGAGCCCTCTCCGACTCCATCCGGTCCAGAGAACGAGCTACCGAGCCCTCTCTGACCTAGTCCGGAGAACGAGCTACCGAGCCCTCTCCGACTTCGTCCGGTCCAGAGAACGAGCTACCGAGCCCTCTCTGACCTAGTCCGGAGAACGAGCTACCGAGCCCTCTCCGACTCCATCCGGTCCAGAGAACGAACTACCGAGCCCTCTCTGACCACAGTTCGGAGAACGAGCTCCCAAGCCCTCTCTGCTTCCCATGCCAAGTTTCCATACTTGGACTTTTCCGTGCCAAGTCTCCTTGGACTTTTCCGTGCCAAGTCTCCATACTTGGACTTTCCTCGTGCCAAGCTCCCTGGTTGGACTTTTCACCAGATGTCTGGTCAACCTTGACCTTTCTGGATTTCCCTTGCCTGGCTTCACTCACCAGGACTTTCCAACTGCCTGGCTTCACTCACCAGGACTTTCCCTTGCCTGACTTCACTCACCAGGATTTCCCGAATCAGGTCGACTCACCTCGGGTCAACCAGGTCAACCTTGACCAAAGATTGCACCCACAATCTCCCAAGTTTGTATTCTGTCAAACATCAGAATACAACTTTTCTACTCTCGTCAAACATCAGAATAGAACTTTTCTATTCTCGTCAAACATCAAAATACAACTCGAGTCAGGTCAACTCGAGTCAGGTCAACCAGGTCAACCTTGACCTAAGGTTGCACCAACAATCTCCCCCTTTTTGATGTTTGACAAAAACCATAATCAAGTTAGGTTAACCCGATCAAGTTAGGTTAACCCGATAACCTAACTTAGGTTTTCCAATGTTCTTCCTTGAACATTCTCCCCAAACTCTAATGTTCTTCCTTGAACATTCTTTGGACATTCTCCCATTCTCCCCCTTTTTGACACACATCAAAAAGAGTGAATCTAGGTCAAGAGTTTCTTCCTAATGAAAGTCTCATACCTTTCATTGAAACCCTTAATTTCTCCCTTGATACTAAAGTCAACAATCAACTTAGTGATAATCCCATATCACTCAAGTCTATAGAGTAAAAACTCCCCCTAAAAGTCAACTCCCCCTTGACTAATAGGTAAAACTCCCCCTAAAGGTCAACTCCCCCTTGACCATTGCACCAACAACGTCTCGGAGAGGTTCAATCCTTTAGAAGTCTAAAATACCAACTTCCAGTTGAAATTTCAGACAATTAGTCGAAAATCAGCATTTTGGCACGTCAGCCCTTTACTGGATCGGTCACCAGACCGATCCACACTTCCCTGGATCGGTCCAGTGACCGATCCAGACCTCCCTGGACCGATCAGCATCCCCTCTGATCGGTCCACAAAGCTGATTTCTGATTTCTGAATTTCTTCCTCCCGAAATTCAGAAACCCCTACAAAATTACAGAAAATTCCAAAAATTATAAAATTTTGAGGATACATTCCTCATAACATATACTATCATGGAAAAATAGTTTTCTATGAAAATAACTTCCATTTTCAAATCTTGATACAAAGTTTAGAAACTTTGAAATAGTTCAAGTTTACCTCAACTTTGTATCAACTTGCTCAATGATGAATGCTATCACTAGAAAAGCTTCATCAAGGTTTTAAAAATCAATTTTGAAATGATTTTAAACCATTCAATTTAGGACCACAATCTTAGAGCTAAATGTACATGACTTGTACGCAAGCTTTCCCTATGATCCTCAATTTAGAATTAGGATCATCTAGGTACAAGAGCTATGCACCTTGATCCTAACTCATAATCCTAATATCTCACACACATCTAAGGTGTATCAAACACATCCAAGTCAAATTTTGATGTGAGATATGGGTTTAGGTCATCTTAAGCTAAGTTCTCATGTATTTTCTCGACAACAATTTGATTTCCATATCAAATTGAGTTTTTATCCTTAAATCAATTTAATTGATCATAAATGCAAGAGATGATGACATGACATAAAATAATATCATAAGTGAACATATGTGCCAATGTCATGATGTCATGGCATAAAGTATGAAACTTAAATAAGGCATGACATATAACTAACCTATGCATTATCATAACATTTCAAATGACAATAAACTAAATATGATGTCATGACATGGCATATGGCAAACAATATATGACAAATAACATATAAAGGTATAGAAAATACCTAATTCTAGCCTTAGTTGCCATTTTGATAATTTTGATCATTTTGCCATAAATTCTATATTCCTAAGTGTAATAGACCTAAAATCATATACTAAAGATTTTTAGATCACTATGTGCCAATTAGATTGACCCTAGAAAATTCCTCAAATGTGGTTGGCACATCCTAATCACCTTAGGAATAATTTTTAATTTCATTTTCAAGGCTTGGTTATACCTTGAAACTGTTAGGACCTTCGGATGGCTAGAGAGGGGGGGTGTGAATAGCCTCTTCGCAAACTTACACAAATTTTCTTCCAGAACTTTGTTAGCACAGCGGAAATAAGCAAAAACAAACTAATACAAGGAAGAAAACAAAACACCACTAACACAATGATGTACGAGGTTCGGGGATAACTTGCCCCTACTCCTCGGCGTGTCCGTAAGGTGGACGATCCCTTGATCTTTCGGTAGATCAACCCCCGGATAGTTTCCGGCTAAGTATTTCTCCTTCTCGGTGGAGAAACCTCTCCACAAA